>NC_054708.1:84717141-84867931 GCF_016097555.1 Gigantopelta aegis | reverse complement strand
CAGTTTGGGTTAACTCAGTTTGGGTTAACTTCACTGGATGAACTCCAACATGTGAAATACCCTTGTGTCATACTACAAAGGTGGACCTCAGTTTGGGTTAACTTCACTGGATGAACTCCAACATGTGAAATACCCTTGTGTCATACTACAAAGGTGGACCTCAGTTTGGGTTAACTTCACTGGATGAACTCCAACATGTGAAATACCCTTGTGTCATACTACAAAGGTGGACCTCAGTTTGGGTTAACTTCACTGGATGAACTCCAACATGTGAAATACCCAGTTGTGTCATACTACAAAGGTGGACCTCAGTTTGGGTTAACTTCACTGGATGAACTCCAACATGTGAAATACCCTTGTGTCATACTACAAAGGTGGACCTCAGTTTGGGTTAACTTCACTGGATGAACTCCAACATGTGAAATACCCTTGTGTCATACTACAAAGGTGGACCTCAGTTTGGGTTAACTTCACTGGATGAACTCCAACATGTGAAATACCCTTGTGTCATACTACAAAGGTGGACCTCAGTTTGGGTTAACTTCACTGGATGAACTCCAACATGTGAAATACCCTTGTGTCATACTACAAAGGTGGACCTCAGTTTGGGTTAACTTCACTGGATGAACTCCAACATGTGAAATACCCTTGTGTCATACTACAAAGGTGGACCTCAGTTTGGGTTAACTTCACTGGATGAACTCCAACATGTGAAATACCCTTGTGTCATACTACAAAGGTGGACCTCAGTTTGGGTTAACTTCACTGGATGAACTCCAACATGTGAAATACCCTTGTGTCATACTACAAAGGTGGACCTCAGTTTGGGTTAACTTCACTGGATGAACTCCAACATGTGAAATACCCTTGTGTCATACTACAAAGGTGGACCTCAGTTTGGGTTAACTTCACTGGATGAACTCCAACATGTGAAATACCCTTGTGTCATACTACAAAGGTGGACCTCAGTTTGGGTTAACTTCACTGGATGAACTCCAACATGTGAAATACCCTTGTGTCATACTACAAAGGTGGACCTCAGTTTGGGTTAACTTCACTGGATGAACTCCAACATGTGAAATACCCTTGTGTCATACTACAAAGGTGGACCTCAGTTTGGGTTAACTTCACTGGATGAACTCCAACATGTGAAATACCCTTGTGTCATACTACAAAGGTGGACCTCAGTTTGGGTTAACTTCATTCACTGGATGAACTCCAACATGTGAAATACCCTTGTGTCATACTACAAAGGTGGACCTCAGTTTGGGTTAACTTCACTGGATGAACTCCAACATGTGAAATACCCTTGTGTCATACTACAAAGGTGGACCTCAGTTTGGGTTAACTTCACTGGATGAACTCCAACATGTGAAATACCCTTGTGTCATACTACAAAGGTGGACCTCAGTTTGGGTTAACTTCACTGGATGAACTCCAACATGTGAAATACCCTTGTGTCATACTACAAAGGTGGACCTCAGTTTGGGTTAACTTCACTGGATGAACTCCAACATGTGAAATACCCTTGTGTCATACTACAAAGGTGGACCTCAGTTTGGGTTAACTTCACTGGATGAACTCCAACATGTGAAATACCCTTGTGTCATACTACAAAGGTGGACCTCAGTTTGGGTTAACTTCACTGGATGAACTCCAACATGTGAAATACCCTTGTGTCATACTACAAAGGTGGACCTCAGTTTGGGTTAACTTCACTGGATGAACTCCAACATGTGAAATACCCTTGTGTCATACTACAAAGGTGGACCTCAGTTTGGGTTAACTTCACTGGATGAACTCCAACATGTGAAATACCCTTGTGTCATACTACAAAGGTGGACCTCAGTTTGGGTTAACTTCACTGGATGAACTCCAACATGTGAAATACCCTTGTGTCATACTACAAAGGTGGACCTCAGTTTGGGTTAACTACTGGATGAACTCCAACATGTGAAATACCCTTGTGTCATACTACAAAGGTGGACCTCAGTTTGGTTAACTTCACTGGATGAACTCCAACATGTGAAATACCCTTGTGTCATACTACAAAGGTGGACCTCAGTTTGGGTTAACTTCACTGGATGAACTCCAACATGTGAAATACCCTTGTGTCATACTACAAAGGTGGACCTCAGTTTGGGTTAACTTCACTGGATGAACTCCAACATGTGAAATACCCTTGTGTCATACTACAAAGGTGGACCTCAGTTTGGGTTAACTTCACTGGATGAACTCCAACATGTGAAATACCCTTGTGTCATACTACAAAGGTGGACCTCAGTTTGGGTTAACTGTGAAATACTGGATGAACTCCAACATGTGAAATACCCTTGTGTCATACTACAAAGGTGGACCTCAGTTTGGGTTAACTTCACTGGATGAACTCCAACATGTGAAATACCCTTGTGTCATACTACAAAGGTGGACCTCAGTTTGGGTTAACTTCACTGGATGAACTCCAACATGTGAAATACCCTTGTGTCATACTACAAAGGTGGACCTCAGTTTGGGTTAACTTCACTGGATGAACTCCAACATGTGAAATACCCTTGTGTCATACTACAAAGGTGGACCTCAGTTTGGGTTAACTTCACTGGATGAACTCCAACATGTGAAATACCCTTGTGTCATACTACAAAGGTGGACCTCAGTTTGGGTTAACTTCACTGGATGAACTCCAACATGTGAAATACCCTTGTGTCATACTACAAAGGTGGACCTCAGTTTGGGTTAACTTCACTGGATGAACTCCAACATGTGAAATACCCTTGTGTCATACTACAAAGGTGGACCTCAGTTTGGGTTAACTTCACTGGATGAACTCCAACATGTGAAATACCCTTGTGTCATACTACAAAGGTGGACCTCAGTTTGGGTTAACTTCACTGGATGAACTCCAACATGTGAAATACCCTTGTGTCATACTACAAAGGTGGACCTCAGTTTGGGTTAACTTCACTGGATGAACTGGAAACTCCAACATGTGAAATACCCTTGGAGTGTCATACTCCAACAAAGGTGGACCTCAGTTTGGGTTAACTTCACTGGATGAACTCCAACATGTGAAATACCCTTGTGTCATACTACAAAGGTGGACCTCAGTTTGGGTTAACTTCACTGGATGAACTCCAACATGTGAAATACCCTTGTGTCATACTACAAAGGTGGACCTCAGTTTGGGTTAACTTCACTGGATGAACTCCAACATGTGAAATACCCTTGTGTCATACTACAAAGGTGGACCTCAGTTTGGGTTAACTTCACTGGATGAACTCCAACATGTGAAATACCCTTGTGTCATACTACAAAGGTGGACCTCAGTTTGGGTTAACTTCACTGGATGAACTCCAACATGTGAAATCACTGTGTCATGACAAAGGTGGACCTCAGTTTGGGTTAACTTCACTGTGAACTCCAACATGTGAAATACCCTTGTGTCATACTACAAAGGTGGACCTCAGTTTGGGTTAACTTCACTGGATGAACTCCAACATGTGAAATACCCTTGGTGTCATACTACAAAGGAAATACCCTTGTGACATCAGGTGGACCTTTTGGGTTAACTTCACTGGATGAACTCCAACATGTGAAATACCCTTGTGTCATACTACAAAGGTGGACCTCAGTTTGGGTTAACTTCACTGGATGAACTCCAACATGTGAAATACCTTGTGTCATACTACAAAGGTTAACCTCAGTTTGGGTTCACTTCACTGGATGAACTCCAACATGTGAAATACCCTTGTGTCATACTACAAAGGTGGACCTCAGTTTGGGTTAACTTCACTGGATGAACTCCAACATGTGAAATACCCTTGTGTCATACTACAAAGGTGGACCTCAGTTTGGGTTAACTTCACTGGATGAACTCCAACATGTGAAATACCCTTGTGTCATACTACAAAGGTGGACCTCAGTTTGGGTTTCACTGGATGAACTCCAACATGGAAATACCCTTGTTCATACTACAAAGGTGGACAGTTTGGGTTAACTGGATGAACTCCAACATGTGAAATACCCTTGTGTCATACTACAAAGGTGGACCTCAGTTTGGGTTAACTTCACTGGATGAACTCCAACATGTGAAATACCCTGGTGTCATACTACAAAGGTGGACCTCAGTTTGGGTTAACTTCACTGGATGAACTCCAACATGAGAAATACCCTTGTGTATACACAAAGTGGAAATTTGGGTTAACCAGTGTGAACTCCAACATGTGAGGTACCCTTGTGTATACTACAAAGGTGGACCTCAGTTTTGGGTTAACATTCACTGGATGAACTCCAACATGTGAAATACCCTTGTGTCATACTACAAAGGTGGACCTCAGTTTGGAGTTAACATCACTGGATGAAACTCCAACATGTGAAATACCCTTGTGTCATACTACAAAGGGGACCTCAGTTGGAGTTCATTCACTGGGAACCCAACATGTGAAATACCTTTGTAGTCATACACAAAGGTGGACCTCACATGTTGGAGTTCACTCAGTGAAGTTAACAAACTGAAATACCCCTGTGTCATACTACATTCAGGTGTGACCACAGTTGTTGGGTTCATCCAGTGAAGTTAACTTGAGGTCCACCTTTGTAGTATGACACAAGGGTGGATGTTTGGAGTTCACTCCAACATGTGAACAAGGGTATACACATGTTGGAGTTCATCCAGTGAAGTTAACCCAAACTGAGGTGTTTCATACTACACTTTGGGTACAAACATGTGTATTGTCACATGGTTCATCAGTGAAGTTAACCCAAACTGGTAGGTATGGACCACATGTTGGAACTTCAACCAGTGAATGACACAGGTGGTCCACCTTGTAGTTCAAGTTTTCACATGTTGGAGTTCATCCAGTGAAGTTAACCCAAACTGAGGTCCACCTTTGTAGTATGACACAAGGGTATTTCACATGTTGGAGTTCATCCAGTGAAGTTAACCCAAACTGAGGTCCACCTTTGTAGTATGACACAAGGGTATTTCACATGTTGGAGTTCATCCAGTGAAGTTAACCCAAACTGAGGTCCACCTTTGTAGTATGACACAACAGTATTTCACATGTTGGAGTTCATTGAAGTTAACCCAAACTGAGGTCCACCTTTGTAGTATGACACAAGGGTATTTCACATGTTGGAGTTCATCCAGTGAAGTTAACCCAAACTGAGGTCCACCTTTGTAGTATGACACAAGGGTATTTCACATGTTGGAGTTCATCCAGTGAAGTTAACCCAAACTGAGGTCCACCTTTGTAGTATGACACAAGGGTATTTCACATGTTGGAGTTCATCCAGTGAAGTTAACCCAAACTGAGGTCCACCTTTGTAGTATGACACAAGGGTATTTCACATGTTGGAGTTCATCCAGTGAAGTTAACCCAAACTGAGGTCCACCTTTGTAGTATGACACAAGGGTATTTCACATGTTGGAGTTCATCCAGTGAAGTTAACCCAAACTGAGGTCCACCTTTGTAGTATGACACAAGGGTATTTCACATGTTGGAGTTCATCCAGTGAAGTTAACCCAAACTGAGGTCCACCTTTGTAGTATGACACAAGGGTATTTCACATGTTGGAGTTCATCCAGTGAAGTTAACCCAAACTGAGGTCCACCTTTGTAGTATGACACAGGGTATTTCACATGTTGGAGTTCATCCAGTGAAGTTAACCCAAACTGAGGTCCACCTTTGTAGTATGACACAAGGGTATTTCACATGTTGGAGTTCATCCAGTGAAGTTAACCCAAACTGAGGTCCACCTTTGTAGTATGACACAAGGGTATTTCACATGTTGGAGTTCATCCAGTGAAGTTAACCCAAACTGAGGTCCACCTTTGTAGTATGACACAAGGGTATTTCACATGTTGGAGTTCATCCAGTGAAGTTAACCCAAACTGAGGTCCACCTTTGTAGTATGACACAAGGGTATTTCACATGTTGGAGTTCATCCAGTGAAGTTAACCCAAACTGAGGTCCACCTTTGTAGTATGACACAAGGGTATTTCACATGTTGGAGTTCATCCAGTGAAGTTAACCCAAACTGAGGTCCACCTTTGTAGTATGACACAAGGGTATTTCACATGTTGGAGTTCATCCAGTGAAGTTAACCCAAACTGAGGTCCACCTTTGTAGTATGACACAAGGGTATTTCACATGTTGGAGTTCATCCAGTGAAGTTAACCCAAACTGAGGTCCACCTTTGTAGTATGACACAAGGGTATTTCACATGTTGGAGTTCATCCAGTGAAGTTAACCCAAACTGAGGTCCACCTTTGTAGTATGACACAAGGGTATTTCACATGTTGGAGTTCATCCAGTGAAGTTAACCCAAACTGAGGTCCACCTTTGTAGTATGACACAAGGGTATTTCACATGTTGGAGTTCATCCAGTGAAGTTAACCCAAACTGAGGTCCACCTTTGTAGTATGACACAAGGGTATTTCACATGTTGGAGTTCATCCAGTGAAGTTAACCCAAACTGAGGTCCACCTTTGTAGTATGACACAAGGGTATTTCACATGTTGGAGTTCATCCAGTGAAGTTAACCCAAACTGAGGTCCACCTTTGTAGTATGACACAAGGGTATTTCACATGTTGGAGTTCATCCAGTGAAGTTAACCCAAACTGAGGTCCACCTTTGTAGTATGACACAAGGGTATTTCACATGTTGGAGTTCATCCAGTGAAGTTAACCCAAACTGAGGTCCACCTTTGTAGTATGACACAAGGGTATTTCACATGTTGGAGTTCATCCAGTGAAGTTAACCCAAACTGAGGTCCACCTTTGTAGTATGACACAAGGGTATTTCACATGTTGGAGTTCATCCAGTGAAGTTAACCCAAACTGAGGTCCACCTTTGTAGTATGACCCAAGAGTATGACACAAGGGTATTTCACATGTTGGAGTTCATCCAGTGAAGTTAACCCAAACTGAGGTCCACCTTTGTAGTATGACACAAGGGTATTTCACATGTTGGAGTTCATCCAGTGAAGTTAACCCAAACTGAGGTCCACCTTTGTAGTATGACACAAGGGTATTTCACATGTTGGAGTTCATCCAGTGAAGTTAACCCAAACTGAGGTCCACCTTTGTAGTATGACACAAGGGTATTTCACATGTTGGAGTTCATCCAGTGAAGTTAACCCAAACTGAGGTCCACCTTTGTAGTATGACACAACAGTATTTCACATGTTGGAGTTCATCCAGTGAAGTTAACCCAAACTGAGGTCCACCTTTGTAGTATGACACAAGGGTATTTCACATGTTGGAGTTCATCCAGTGAAGTTAACCCAAACTGAGGTCCACCTTTGTAGTATGACACAAGGGTATTTCACATGTTGGAGTTCATCCAGTGAAGTTAACCCAAACTGAGGTCCACCTTTGTAGTATGACACAAGGGTATTTCACATGTTGGAGTTCATCCAGTGAAGTTAACCCAAACTGAGGTCCACCTTTGTAGTATGACACAAGGGTATTTCACATGTTGGAGTTCATCCAGTGAAGTTAACCCAAACTGAGGTCCACCTTTGTAGTATGACACAAGGGTATTTCACATGTTGGAGTTCATCCAGTGAAGTTAACCCAAACTGAGGTCCACCTTTGTAGTATGACACAAGGGTATTTCACATGTTGGAGTTCATCCAGTGAAGTTAACCCAAACTGAGGTCCACCTTTGTAGTATGACACAAGGGTATTTCACATGTTGGAGTTCATCCAGTGAAGTTAACCCAAACTGAGGTCCACCTTTGTAGTATGACACAAGGGTATTTCACATGTTGGAGTTCATCCAGTGAAGTTAACCCAAACTGAGGTCCACCTTTGTAGTATGACACAAGGGTATTTCACATGTTGGAGTTCATCCAGTGAAGTTAACCCAAACTGAGGTCCACCTTTGTAGTATTTCACATGTTGGAGTTCATCCAGTGAAGTTAACCCAAACTGAGGTCCACCTTTGTAGTATGACACAAGGGTATTTCACATGTTGGAGTTCATCCAGTGAAGTTAACCCAAACTGAGGTCCACCTTTGTAGTATGACACAAGGGTATTTCACATGTTGGAGTTCATCCAGTGAAGTTAACCCAAACTGAGGTCCACCTTTGTAGTATGACACAAGGGTATTTCACATGTTGGAGTTCATCCAGTGAAGTTAACCCAAACTGAGGTCCACCTTTGTAGTATGACACAAGGGTATTTCACATGTTGGAGTTCATCCAGTGAAGTTAACCCAAACTGAGGTCCACCTTTGTAGTATGACACAAGGGTATTTCACATGTTGGAGTTCATCCAGTGAAGTTAACCCAAACTGAGGTCCACCTTTGTAGTATGACACAAGGGTATTTCACATGTTGGAGTTCATCCAGTGAAGTTAACCCAAACTGAGGTCCACCTTTGTAGTATGACACAAGGGTATTTCACATGTTGGAGTTCATCCAGTGATGTTAACCCAAACTGAGGTCCACCTTTGTAGTATGACACAAGGGTATTTCACATGTTGGAGTTCATCCAGTGAAGTTAACCCAAACTGAGGTCCACCTTTGTAGTATGACACAAGGGTATTTCACATGTTGGAGTTCATCCAGTGAAGTTAACCCAAACTGAGGTCCACCTTTGTAGTATGACACAAGGGTATTTCACATGTTGGAGTTCATCCAGTGAAGTTAACCCAAACTGAGGTCCACCTTTGTAGTATGACACAAGGGTATTTCACATGTTGGAGTTCATCCAGTGAAGTTAACCCAAACTGAGGTCCACCTTTGTAGTATGACACAAGGGTATTTCACATGTTGGAGTTCATCCAGTGAAGTTAACCCAAACTGAGGTCCACCTTTGTAGTATGACACAAGGGTATTTCACATGTTGGAGTTCATCCAGTGAAGTTAACCCAAACTGAGGTCCACCTTTGTAGTATGACACAAGGGTATTTCACATGTTGGAGTTCATCCAGTGAAGTTAACCCAAACTGAGGTCCACCTTTGTAGTATGACACAAGGGTATTTCACATGTTGGAGTTCATCCAGTGAAGTTAACCCAAACTGAGGTCCACCTTTGTAGTATGACACAAGGGTATTTCACATGTTGGAGTTCATCCAGTGAAGTTAACCCAAACTGAGGTCCACCTTTGTAGTATGACACAAGGGTATTTCACATGTTGGAGTTCATCCAGTGAAGTTAACCCAAACTGAGGTCCACCTTTGTAGTATGACACAAGGGTATTTCACATGTTGGAGTTCATCCAGTGAAGTTAACCCAAACTGAGGTCCACCTTTGTAGTATGACACAAGGGTATTTCACATGTTGGAGTTCATCCAGTGAAGTTAACCCAAACTGAGGTCCACCTTTGTAGTATGACACAAGGGTATTTCACATGTTGGAGTTCATCCAGTGAAGTTAACCCAAACTGAGGTCCACCTTTGTAGTATGACACAAGGGTATTTCACATGTTGGAGTTTCAGTGAAGTTAACCCAAACTGAGGTCCACCTTTGTAGTCCAGTGAAGTTAACCCAAACTGAGGTCCACCTTTGTAGTATGACACAAGGGTATTTCACATGTTGGAGTTCATCCAGTGAAGTTAACCCAAACTGAGGTCCACCTTTGTAGTATGACACAAGGGTATTTCACATGTTGGAGTTCATCCAGTGAAGTTAACCCAAACTGAGGTCCACCTTTGTAGTATGACACAAGGGTATTTCACATGTTGGAGTTCATCCAGTGAAGTTAACCCAAACTGAGGTCCACCTTTGTAGTATGACACAACGGTATTTCACATGTTGGAGTTCATCCAGTGAAGTTAACCCAAACTGAGGTCCACCTTTGTAGTATGACACAAGGGTATTTCACATGTTGGAGTTCATCCAGTGAAGTTAACCCAAACTGAGGTCCACCTTTGTAGTATGACACAAGGGTATTTCACATGTTGGAGTTCATCCAGTGAAGTTAACCCAAACTGAGGTCCACCTTTGTAGTATGACACAAGGGTATTTCACATGTTGGAGTTCATCCAGTGAAGTTAACCCAAACTGAGGTCCACCTTTGTAGTATGACACAAGGGTATTTCACATGTTGGAGTTCATCCAGTGATGTTAACCCAAACTGAGGTCCACCTTTGTAGTATGACACAAGGGTATTTCACATGTTGGAGTTCATCCAGTGATGTTAACCCAAACTGAGGTCCACCTTTGTAGTATGACACAAGGGTATTTCACATGTTGGAGTTCATCCAGTGAAGTTAACCCAAACTGAGGTCCACCTTTGTAGTATGACACAAGGGTATTTCACATGTTGGAGTTCATCCAGTGATGTTAACCCAAACTGAGGTCCACCTTTGTAGTATGACACAAGGGTATTTCACATGTTGGAGTTCATCCAGTGATGTTAACCCAAACTGAGGTCCACCTTTGTAGTATGACACAAGGGTATTTCACATGTTGGAGTTCATCCAGTGATGTTAACCCAAACTGAGGTCCACCTTTGTAGTATGACACAAGGGTATTTCACATGTTGGAGTTCATCCAGTGATGTTAACCCAAACTGAGGTCCACCTTTGTAGTATGACACAAGGGTATTTCACATGTTGGAGTTCATCCAGTGAAGTTAACCCAAACTGAGGTCCACCTTTGTAGTATGACACAAGGGTATTTCACATGCTGGAGTTCATCCAGTGAAGTTAACCCAAACTGAGGTCCACCTTTGTAGTATGACACAAGGGTATTTCACATGCTGGAGTTCATCCAGTGAAGTTAACCCAAACTGAGGTCCACCTTTGTAGTATGACACAAGGGTATTTCACATGTTGGAGTTCATCCAGTGAAGTTAACCCAAACTGAGGTCCACCTTTGACCAACAAGTTAAAGGGACAGACCCTTGTTTTTAAACACTAAGGCATATTTTTCACCATGACTCTAGTTTCAACCCATACAAATGGACACTAAGTTTGGTTAATTTACAAACCTGTAACGAACTTGGTTACAACAGCAGGGCCGTACCCTGATTAAAATCCTAAAGTGTGTGTGTGTGTGTGTTTGGGGGGGGGGGGGGGGCACACTACTTTTTTAAAACAAATGAAACACTATACAAATTAAACCCTGAGAAAGTGAGATTTTCAGAGGGCAACTGCCCCCCCCCCCCCCCCCCCCCCCCCCCCCCGGCCCTGAACAAGGTGAAACAAGAGTCTGTGGCGGTGATATACCCTTAAAAATAAGACTAAATCGTGACTCCATAACCATTACTTCTCAGACCGACGTGCATTTTTAAGAATATGAAAAATGTATTTTGTGGTGACCAGAAACACTTCGGTTGTACGGAGATGGACAATCTAAGCAATACAATATAAGTAATGTTTGATTTCAGTGAATTTAACTGTGGAAGCAGAAGTTTCCTTAATTAGTTGAAATGGAGGTTTGTTTTTGTGTTTAGCATATACATGTAGCCATTTAAGACAGAATTCTAAACGTTTTACCATCTATATAGTTTACAAATTGTTGTTTCAAACGTATCCAACTCGCTTTTGCTCACTAGGTAAGTTTTGAAAAAAACAGTTGTAAAATAAATGTTAATATTTTACGGCTACTCATGTAGTGTTAAGTAGTAAGGGGCGGGACGTAGCCCAGTGGTACAGCGCTCACTCGATGCGCGGTTGGTGTGAGACTGATCCCCGTCGGTGGCCCCATTGCGCTATTTCTCATTCCAGCCAAGGGTGCACCACGACTGGTATATCAAAGGCCGTGGTATGTACTACCCTGTCTGTGGGATGGTGCATATAAAAGATCCCTTGCTGCTAATCGAAAAGAGTAGCCCATAAAGTGGCGACAGCGGGTTTCCTCTCTTAATATCTGTATGGTCCTTAACCATATGTCTGATGCCATATAACCGTAAATAAAATGTGTTGAGTGCGTCGTTAAATAAAACATTTCTTTCTTTCTTTGTGAAGTAGTATACTCTGTCCATATACTATACAACCAGTGCCCCACTACTAATATATCAAAGGATGTGGTATGTGCTGTCCTGTCTGTGGGAAAGATTTCTTGCTACTAATGGAAATGCCAGGTTCCTATATGAAGACTACGTGTCACAATGACCAAATGTTTGATATCCAATAGGTGTTAATTAATGAAATCAATGTGTTCAAGTGGTGTCGTTAAACAAAACAAACTTCAACTACATTATACTGTATACGCAATTTTAATTTATAACCAATTCTTCAATATAATTGCAACACTCGTGCCTATGACGTCATCCCATTATTGTGAGTCACGTGATCACCTGCTGAGAATTGACACCTCCAGCTTTTGATGCCTTACTTACTAACAGTTCCGTGTTCTTCAAACAAAGTTAGCTCTGTCGATAACAGATGATGCTAAGTTTGCCTGCGGCCGCAAGACGCACGCGCAACTATGTTTACCGATCACTTCATATTATTTATGTTATTAGAAAATGAATCGTGACTCGTGGCCTGGTGGAGGCAGCAGGTGTGGTGCATCTCTTAAAGAGGGCATAGCACTGGTGTGGTGTGTGGCAGACCCGCGGTGGGCCTGTGACGTGTCCGTCTGTTGAGAACTAGCACACATTGCGCACGATGCACTCGGAACACACCGTATGACGCCATTAATCAAAAGCTCTGCCAAGTTTAAAGTCACCGACCCTACTTTTAAAAATAGTTTTATAGATATATCTTTTTTGTTTCATGTTTCGTATGAAATGTATTTGACCCCAAAATGTTTCAAGAGTCGGATAAGATCTAAAACGGGTCCACAGGCTTCAAGGCCAGAAGTATTATTTTGTTTTCACTTATATTGTTTTGTTTGTTTGTTTTGTATGATTGTTTGTTTGTTTGTTGTTGTTTTTCTCTCTTTTTTTATGAAGGCCTCAGGCGGCAATGTGTTTCAGTAATGATATTTAATGTTTCCATAATCAGCATTCCTTGGATGTTTTCACACAAGTTACTTAGGTTTCCATCAACCATCATTTCATAATGTAACAGGCCTGTAGGACGAAAGTATACTGGTTTTTGTCTTACTCTATACAAATAAAGAAACAAACACAGATTAACGGACTCAGTGGTCTCATAATTCGCGTCCCAGTACACGCTCCAAGGTCAAGTTTTAGCGGTTCATTAAGGTGAAAGACGACTGTACTGACGTTTCAGTAACAAGACTATTTAGCATTCAAAAACCGTAGGGGTAGGATCATACGGTAACTTCTAGTTTCTACCCTGGGACAAATTCCTGTCGTGGTCACAACTTGAGCTGTCCGGACATGCCTCAACGTATAAGTGGATGAGGGAATAGGTATAGGGTAACATATTTATGTGCCGGACATTTCCCGTGAAACTTGGTTTGTCCAGGGCATTCGTGCTTGAACCTTCAGTGAATGTAAACTGCGCGTCAAATGGTCGAGTGATTTCACTGAACGTATCCTTCAACTTTCTGTGGCGGGATTTAGCCCAGTGGTAGAGCGCTCACCTGATGTGCTATCGGTTGCCGGATACATCAAAGGTCGTGGTACACGTGTACTATCTTGTCTATGAAAAAATACATATAAAAGATCGCTTTCTGCTTTCTTGGTAAAAGTTGCCTGTGGCGGAGGCGACTTTTCTCCTCCTTTCTAATCTCCCCCCCCCCCCCCCCCACCCACACACACTTCTGTTTTCTCTCTGTGTGTAGAAACAATTATACTGTTAATACTTTCCACGACAGTCTATTATAGATGTTTTTGTTATAATCGCCATCACATCGGTAGAGCCCAATCGACCAATCTGCGATTATAGATGTTTTTGTTATAATCGCCATCACATCGGTAGAGCCCAATCGACCAATCTGCGATTATAGATGTTTTTGTTATAATCGCCATCACATCGGTAGAGCCCAATCGACCAATCTTCGATTATAGATGTTTTTGTTATAATCGCCATTACATCGGTAGAGCCCAATTGACCAGTCTTCGATTACAATGGAATAGGAACACCGCTAACTGAGACGTTCACATGTTTAATCCATGCAGAACACTAATACAAACTGTACTCTGTGCTTGCCAACTATACAACATTGCCACAGCAATATGCCAAACCCAAACTCATTTTAGTTCTTAGGTACATTGATGCCAAACTGTTTTGATATGTACATATTGATACACGAAACCACAAGCTCTTGTACAAGGAATGCAAACTGTGACCAAAAATATCCTCATGAGAGATGCAAGCAATTATTGCATGCGCTGGAATTCTTTCATATCGTATGCCATGTATTGTGTACTGAACAAATGTCGTACCAATTGTCCCCCCTGATCGGATATACAAAGTGCAGATTGAGGTGAATAACTGCAATCAGTTGACACGCACATTCCGTGACGTTATAACATGCTCACTGGACTGGTTTTGGCGCTTAACGTTAAATGAACTTGATGGGAGGAGAACACGCTCGCAACAAAACCTATACATGTACTCAACGCAACCTGTCATCTTACCTTAACGGGCACGAAAAAAAAATGTCCACACACCTTAGCATCACTAACAAAAAACCAGCCTCGGTGGCGTCGTGGCAGGCCATCGGTCTACAGGCTGGTAGGTACTGGGTTCGGATCCCAGTCGAGGCATGGGATTTTTAATCCAGATACCGACTCCAAACCCTGAGTGAGTGCTCCGCAAGGCTCAATGGGTAGGTGTAAACCACTTGCACCGACCAGTGATCCATAACTGGTTCAACAAAGGCCATGGTTTGTGCTATCCTGCCTGTGGGAAGCGCAAATAAAAGATCCCTTGCTGTCAATCGGAAGAGTAGCCCATGTAGTGGCGACAGCGGGTTTCCTCTCAAAATCTGTGTGGTCCTTAACCATATGTCTGACGCCATATAACCGTAAATAAAATGTGTTGAGTGCGTCGTTAAATAAAACACTTCTTTCTTTTTCTTTCTTTCACTAACAAAAAGCTGTTTGTCAATATTATAATGTACAACCAGCTACCAGCATGCATACGATATGTATGACGATACTATATACATGCATATCTATAGGCGTACATATATACATGTAAAAACACCCTCCGTAACAAACAGCTATAGGCCTACTACAATTATTAGGTACAACCAAGAACCACTGTTTGACGGTTATCCCTCCTGTACGCCATCAGTTGCAAGTTAGTCACATATTTCGCATTTCTATCCAGGAGCTAAGATAAGAAATCAAAGTGATCAGATTTATTTGCACCTATGCTACTCCCTGCTAGGAAATAGGCTTACAAGGTGCAGAAGGAGAGGCAGAAGTCAAAGAAGACGAACAAGAAATTCCTCACCAATCCCTATACCATTATGCACTTGCATTTACAAAATGTATCTGTTTTTTCCGAAATACTACTATCCAACTACAACAACTTGACAAGCAAATGGAAATATTTTCTCCTATTGAACTGCATGACCCCCGTCAACAAGACATGGAGTGGTTATGTTGACTGTTTGTATTTCTGTTTTCTCCATCTCACCCATCATAACTTCTGTAGCTTTAGCAATAACAGATATGACAACGATAGCTCTTTTATCGCCATTCCATGCTTATCAAATGATATATGGACGCGCGTTTCCTTTAATTTGTTGTCTGATGCACTCAGTAACGATGGCAACAGCACTCGTATGACGTCACGGAACCAGTGGTCGTCTGGTTAAATGATCAACGTCGCCAGATTTCGGTACAAGAGGCGCTCTGTTTAGTAACATAATGGCAGGTTTTCTACGTTTCTCTCCGGTGGCTGGTGTACGGAATAACTTTTATTATGATATGATTTCATCTGCCTAGCCAGTAGGACTTATTGCGCTCACAAATTATATTATATTAAAAGATACCAGCCCAAATGAACAAATTGTCGACTGGGGTGGTGTTTGCAGGTACGAGCTAGGATGTAAATACAGTTAAAGCTGCTATCTAGAGAAAACATGTTTGCATGTAGTATACAATCAGACGTCGTTACTACACCATCAAATTTACATTATGTTATTCTGTTCATTACACCAGAATTCACACCGTTTTACACTTGTTTAACGACACCTCAGCTAAAAATTAGCCACAGCGAAGAGGAAAACAAACAACCCCCCTAAAAAAAAAAAAAAAAAAAAAAAAAAAAAAACCCATTAAAAACAAACAACCCCCCCCCCCCAAAAAAAAAAAAAAAAAAACCCAACCCCAAGCTCTATGACTCGTTTGTGCACTTGCCGTTAAACTGACTGCCTATATTGGGAACTACTCAAATGGGTTGCAGGGACGAGGAATCTTTATTTAACAACGTATTCAACGCATTTTAATTTTTTCGGTGATATAGATGATCTGGCGTCAGACATGTATAGTACGACACCAAATGGTTGGCGCGGTCACGAACGTTTGCGTTGCTTGCTTATCGCTAGACGCAGGCCCCACTCAGTTTCTAGTGAGTCCCGAGGAAACGTTTGAAATGTTCTTTGTGGTGTTTTTGACGTACAGTATCCACGTCAACACAGACTTGTTTTCAGTCGGCTGGTCCCGGTGACCTATAGGCTACTATAAATGTCCTGTCTGTGTAAACACTGTCATCGAACACCGGGTGAAATGTCACAATATGATCTTTACGATACGACCGAATCCTAAAATCCTACCGAACTTGATTAGTTACGTTATTCCGTGAGACATAACAAACCAAGACACTCCATAATGGACGCCAGCTCGACGAACATCCGTACCCCATCAGTGAGATATTAGATTATGTCACCGATACTGATAGATATGTAATAACGTAAGCGACATCTTTCACAAACTAGTCTGTGACAAGTATCAGGGACGGATTCAGGACGTTCTAATCGAGTGTGTGTGGGAGGGGGGGGGGGGGGGGGGGGGGGGGAGGGGGGAGAGTTAAAGTTTGTTTGTTTAACGACACCACTAGAGCATATTGATTTAATAATCATCGGCTATTGGATGTCAAACATTTGGTAATTTTGACATATTGCCGTAGAGAGGAAACCCGCTACATTGTTTTTTTCATTAGTAGCAAGGGATCTTTTATATGGACTATCCCATAAACAGGATAGCACATACCACGGCCTTTGATATACCAATCGTGGTGCACTGGCTGGAACGAGAAATAACCTAATGGGTCCACCGACGGGGATCGATCCCAGACCGACAGTCCATCAAGCGGACACTTTATTACTGGGCTACGTCTCGTCCCAGGGGGGAGAGGATAACAAAATTCAAAAATGGGTAATTTGAGGCTGTCGAAGGCAAATGTGCCGAGCACCCAAAGAGAACAGGTTCCGGGGGGGGGGGGGGGGTGTATTTAAAATGGACACTCCGAATGGGCGGGGAAGGACATCCACCCACTGTGGACCCGCTAATGCGCATGGAAAAATGCACAAAGTAGGCCTATATATATGCACAGAAGGTGGGAAGGTCTCAACATAATATTGTGAATTTGCATACAGGAGAGAGGGTGGATAGCGCTGAAGGTATCACTCCGCTATTTCGGACTATAAGGGACATGCATATAGACTACAGTAGGTCCATTGAAAAGAGTGACCCTTTTGGTTGAGGGTTTTTTTTTTTTTTTTTTGGGGGGGGGGGGTAAATCACAACTGATTTGCCTGTTATGTTAAATACATGTTCAAAGTGGATCCCACTCCCATAATCATAGCGTAATCAGGCTTTATTCCTGCATCTGAAGCTGAATATCACACCATGTAGTGTGATACCCACGTACTGAAGTTTAATAAGAGTTGCCCCCTTTTCGGACCTCTCGAAATGAAGTGGGAACGGGTTAGAGCTGCAGCAAAGAAACTTCAAGGTTGCGGGATCGGAAATGGAGAACAATTTCCGCGAGAAATTCAAGAACGGCGGAAAAAACTAATTCCAGTGATGAAACTTTTGCGAGAAGCTGGTAAAAATGTGAAACTATCAGCAGATAAACTGTATGTGGATGGACGATTGTATGATGGTCCGGAGAGCCGGGCATAGG
Organism: Gigantopelta aegis; assembly: GCF_016097555.1. Lineage (NCBI taxonomy): Eukaryota > Metazoa > Mollusca > Gastropoda > Neomphalida > Peltospiridae > Gigantopelta > Gigantopelta aegis. The sequence continues at coordinate 84,849,974 of NC_054708.1, read as the reverse complement.
ACAGCGCGGAGAAGCAAGTTTCATTTTGTGATTTTTTAACTGTGAACTGTGAATTTGTGTATAAGTATGATATTATATTTTTAATTGAAACATGGTTATCTAAAAATAATTCACCCAGTTTAGATAGTTATATGTCAATTATTGTTCAAGGGTAATTAAACATAAACGAGCCAAACGTAATAATGGCGGTATATCTGTATTTTATAAGAGCTACTTTAAAAAACGGGATTAAACTAATTAAATGTGATAACAGGGCTATTATATGATTGAAGCTATGTGAATATTTCTTCAAAGTTAATCAGGATATTTTTATATCGTTAGTTTATATTTCACCGAGAAATTCAAAAGTCCATAGAATTTTAAAACATTACAAAATGACATTTTAATGTTTTCACAAAATGGCCGTGTGTACCTTTGTGGAGATATGAATTATCGTACAGGAATTGAAAGCGATAGTATCCAGATGGGCTGTTTAGACAAATATATTGATGGCATACCATTTAATGATGACGTATTTATGAACAGATTTTCTGAAGATAAAACAGTTACAGGTAAAAAAAAAAAAACTATTTAGCTTTGTAAAGAAACAAATATGACCATTGTTAATGGTCGTCTTGGAAATGACAAAGGTATAGGTAAATACACTTGCTATAATCATAATAATGGTGCTAGTGTTATTGATCTTGTAATTGCATCCACTGAAAATATGACCATTAAATATAACTAAATTTCAAGTAGAATCTCTAACAGAATTTTCAACGCATACACCTGTTATATTTAACTTAAGTTTGAGCCAATCTGAATTTGTTTCATCATCTAGCACAGTTAGTTCACGTATTTGTTATGATGTGACCTACGGAATTGCCGGAAAGACTTTTGTGAAAAGACATGCAAATAAAAAAGAACAAGGAGAATGGTTTAAGTCTGAGTGTCATAAAGCAAGAGCTGACTATAGGAGAGCAGAAACCAGATATTCACGGGATCGAAACTGTTTGAATAATAAAATTGAAATGTTCAAGAAAAGGCGATTTTATAAGAAAATAAAGCGGCATACTAAACTACTTTATAATAAAAGAGAACAAAATATAGTATGTGATCTAGCTAAAACGTCGCCTGGAAAATTCAGGAAAAAGACTAAACGATGCTTGAAAACGAATTATGGCGATCTCACTCTTGAAGATTTTGTTGATCATTTCAAACAATTGTCAGAGAAACAAAGGTGCGGAAAGTCTGCAAATACTATTCTTTTTTTTTCTTTCTTTTTTTCTTTTTTATTGTCCCCAGAAACATAAGCAAGGTCAAGGTTGGGGCCTTGAATCATTGCTGTACATGGTATTATTGTATACATAATTAAAGCTATACACTCGTATATAAAGCACTTATTAAACAATATGTGTATACATATGCATGTGCGTGTGTGTGAGAGGGATAGAGAGAGAGAGAGAGAGAGAGAGAGAGAGCGGGGGGGGGGGGGGGGGGGGGGGGGGACAGACAGACAGACACGGACGTGTGGAGTAACAGGGAGGAGGCCGAAGATAGACAAAAGGGAACAGAAACGGCGCGAGCCGTATGCACACATACATAGTATTCAATATTAAGATGAAACAGATAGGCTTAACATGATATTGTAAAACAGGATATTAGCAATGCAAAAGCCTTAAATAACTGAAGAGGAAATATTCTGGAGACTAGGAAGAAGAGTACTAGAAATAGAGACAAAGAGTGAGAGAAAAAGAAGAAGAAGAAGAAGAAAAAAAAAAGAGAAAAAAAAAAAGAAAAAAAAAATTTCTTGAAAGATAAATAAGATCAATGCGATCTTTTAAAAAAGAAATTATAGAAAGTCAATATACGTTTTCCGAACTGGCGATATTTTGCATAAAAGTATGTTCATTAGCTTATTCGTATATTTTGCTACTAATAAGTTTATACATGAATTTATACAATTTGTTTGAGGAACTGCTGCCACGGTTCCCACTGATCATCAAAGTCTTTATACAGGCAATTTTTATAAAATATATATTTTTCAATCTGTATTTTATCAATAATGAATCTTAGCATTGCGTTTTTATTTAATCTGATCTTTTGTAATTTGTTCTATATATATAATACTTAATATTAATAATGAACCAATTAATAAAACAATGCTTTTTTGTTATGATACCAAATAAAACCATGTTTTTATCCAACTGAAATTGTTCACCTTTTTTTAATGCCCATTCTTCTACTGCTTTCCATAGGACAGTAACTTTAGAGCACTCATAAAATAAGTGTTCCAGTGTTTCTGGCATAAGATGGCAAAAATCGCAAATATTAGAATCAACATATTTTATTTTATTTAGAAATATATTTGTAGCTATTATCCTGTGTAAAATTTTATACTGAAACCATAATAAAGATGGGTCTTTAATAGTTTTGAATGGTAGAGCATAATACTTTCCCCATACTTGTGAAGTGAAGTCAAACCCCAATACTGAATATCTTTTTTGGGACGTAGGGACTATTGTAGTGCGATTTAATATTGCGTATATTTGCTTACTTGTATCTTTTAAAAATAGTTTTATTTTAAACGGAAGAATCGGGTTGCAAACAGTGTTAAAACTATGATTGTTTGATTTTGTTGTTTTACAAATATATAGTTTAATGGCTCTGATTAAAGAAGCATATTCTAAAAAATTGGACTGTACTTGATATTTTGTTATGAAAGTATTGTAATTCATTAATGTCCCATGCAAATACTATTCTAACTGATATAACTGAAAACAATGTTTCTTTTGAAGTTAGTGAACTCGATGAACCCATAACGGAAAAGGATATATATACAGCAATAGATTCATTAAAAAGGAACAAAAGTTCAGGACTGGATGAATTAATTTCTGAAATATTGATTGATTGTAAAAACGTATTGAGTCCTATTTTATTACAACTTTTCAATTTTATTTTTCATTCTGGCGTTTATCCCGAAAGTTGGTCCTGTGGAGTACTTTTTCCAATACCAAAAAGGGAGACCCATCTGATGTTAATAACTACAGAGGCATAACTATTATGAGTTCCTTTGCAAAGTGTTTTCTTTAGTATTAAGAAACAGATTAAATAATTGGTGTGAAGACTAAAATAAATTAAGCGAGTTTCAGTTTGGTTTTAGGGACGGATGTAGTACTGTTGATTGTATATTTATACTATATGCAATAATTACAAAGATTCTAAGTAAAAAACAAAAATTATTTTGTGCATTCGTCGATTTCAGAAAAGCTTTTGATACAATATCTCATACCTTTTAATGGTCTAAGTTATTAAAATGTGGTATAGGAAACAGATTTGTAATAATGCTGAAGTCGATGTATGCGCAAGTACAGAATTGTGTCAGACCGTTTTCTAATGTTTCAGACTTGTTTAATGTATCACTAGGAGTTAAGCAAGGTGAACCTTTATCGCCTATATTATTTATCATGTTTTTGAATGATATGTAGTCTGAATTTCCTGATATTGCCGATTCAGTTAGATTAATGAAGGGTATTTTTTTATTTATGCTTTTGTATGCGGATGATACGATTTTATTTTCTAAATCGGAAAATGGGTTGCAGATATTATTAGATAAATTGGCAATTTACTGTGATAAATGGGTCCTCGAAGTAAATGAAAAAAAAGACAAAAATATGTGTGTTTAAAAGTCGTAAATCTAACAATGTCTTTAGATGGCGTTATAAACATACAGTATTTAATTTTGTTGATCAGTTTACTTATCTAGGTATTAAATTTAATTACACTGGTAATTTTAAATTAGCATGCAAAACTTTGTCAGAACAGGCGTTAAAGAGTGTGCATTCATTATATAATTTATTTCGACTGGTTTCATTAAATATTAGTACAAAATTATATATATTTGATAAAATGGTTGTACCAGTTTTACTGTATGGTTCAGAAGTATGTGCAATAGGTAATATTTGCTATTTCAAAATAGAAATGAAATTTTGTAAAATTATCCTCAACGCCAAGACAAGAACCCCAAATAACACCATTCTGTTGCAGCTCGGAAGGGTACCTATTTCTGTTGAATGTAAAGAGATAATATTGATGTTTTGGTTAAAAATAATTCGTAAAAGGATTCTCTTATCTACAGAATGTATAGAATACTTAGAGAAAACACTAATACTATTACTAAGTATAAAAACTGGGCATTGTATGTTAAAGTTTAGTTACAAGAACTTGGATTTTTATATCTCTGGGATTCTGAAGATGTATCAGCTGTGTCATCACAAAGTATTAAACAGAGACTTAGAGATCAGTTTATGCAAAATGTGTTTCCTAACATCTCAACGTTTTCACGTTTAAGAAACAAATTCAAAACTAATTACTGCTATGAAGCATATCTAGATAGCATATTTTGTACAAAGTACAGAATTGCTTTGTTTAACCTAAGGTGTGGTGTGTTAAATATTAATATTGAAAATGGTAGATTTAACAATATTCCTGGAGAACAACGACTATGCACTCTTTGTAAGCTAAAAAAGATTGAAGATGAATATTACTTTTTTACTTGTTTGTCCTTGTTATCGTGATATTAGATCACGATTCTTGAAGACATATTACTGTGCTTGGCCTTGCTATAACAAGTTTATAAATTTATCAGCATTAAAATCAAAGAAAATTGTACTAGATCTATCAAAATTTATTTATGTTGCAATGCAAAGACGTAAAACGTTACTCTCATAGTTCTTGTTTCCTCCTCTACTATTCTTATTACATTATCAACATTATTACTATCATTATTATTATTGTTTATAAATCATTAACTCTTAGGCCTATATATATATATATTTCCATGTTTTGTATTTTCTCATTTTTAAATGTAGTTTTATAACATGTTTATTTATATATTTTGAACACTACTGTATTAATAACAATGCAATACATTTTGTATGTTTCAGCCAATGGCTGATTTCAGCTTCCGCTGAGTAATAACTCCTGCCCCAAGTTCAGCCAGCAAACGTTTCGCTAACGTTCTCGAACTATTTGACTGGTTTTCGACGTGGCCATTTGGTTTACCGTGAAGCGCATAACCCAGTCTAGAGAGGACGTTTTTCTGCTCGGTCTAGCAGAATGTAGCCCATGGGTAAGTTCAGTCGGCCCTAGACTGGTTTTTATGCTTCACAGGTCAAAATATATACAAACCATCGCTGCTGCTACTGGGTCAAGAAACTGTGTGTGTGTGTGGTTGGACGCACACTCTGCCCCCCCCCCCCCCCCCCCCCCCCGATTCCTACGCCAGTAGCAGGCCTATATCAAAGGCCCTGGTATGTGCTATCCTGTATGTGGGATGGAGCATATAAAAGATCCCTTGTCACTAATGAACCAATGACAGGCGTGCGCTAAAACAGCTTGCTCTGAATGTGCACATTAATCCCTATACCATAATGTATTCCTCTAAGACTATATGTCAAAATTACCAAATCTTTGACATCCAGTACCCGATGATTAACAAATCAATGATCCTAGATTGACCGCGCAACTAGCGAGCGCTTTACCACTGGGTTACGTTCCGCCCATAGGCTTATATGAGCAAATGACAGTCGATACAGTTTGTGGTCGAAACGGTCTGTATGAAGATGTGTAAGGAAATGTTTTATTTAACAACGCACTCAACACATTTTATTTACCGTTATATGGCGTCGGACATATGGTTAAGGACCACACAGATATATAGAGAGGAAACCCGCTGTTGCCACTTCATGGGTTACTCTTTTCGATTAGCAGCAAAGGATTTTTTATATGCACCATCCCACAGACAGGATAGTACATACCACGGCCTTTGTTACACTAGTTGTAGAGCACTGGCTGGAACGAGAAATAGCCAAATTGGGCCACCGACGTGGATCGATCCTAAACCGACCGCACTTCAAGCGAGCGCTTTACCACTAGGCTACGTCCCGCCCACTCATACATGTTCTACATGTTCTACATGTGCAGGAAATTGTGTAAGGGGATCTAGACTGACTGACTGACTGAATGAATGAATCAATTGATGGATGTATATTTAACGACACCCCAGCATAAAAATAGGGATCTAGACTGTGTCAAGCGAAGATGTGTGAGAGGTCGAGTCATACTTCCCTGTAATATATATTGAAAACGGGAAGAAAATTCGCTTCGAGCAGGGTTTTGACCCCAACCCCCTCTGCACACGCGTCTGAATTGTACTAATATTTTTATTTGGTCAATAAATATTCTAAATGAGATTCGTGTCAAGGGAAACAACTCCAGGGATAGTATTCCTATGTGAGTTGTTTCCCTTGCATCATTTTTTACACACTAGGTTATTCCTAACGATATTAAAGCATCATTGGATTTTTATTTATTTATTTATATGCACATTCCCATAGACAGAACAGTACGTACCACGGTCTTTGAGGTGAGAGTCTCGTGGGGCACCCGTCCATCAAGGTGTATCGATCGATAGTTCATCGCACCTCGTGACTAACGCAAGTGCTGTTTAGGTTGAAAAACTACCGGGGTTTTAGTTTGTTGGGGTTTTTTGGTATAGATCGGAAATCCAACTTGTAAATTCTAATATTGATCTAGAATTTTATTTTTTCTTGTTTCAGAGACCGTGATCTGTAAGACCATTTCACAAAGTAATCGTAGCGCGATCGAATGACTTTCTTTCGCAAGCAAAATCTTCAGTGCTGAGAAAGAAAAAAAATCAATAGTTACTGACGGAACTTTTGGAAATTGGTAAATCATATAGGCGCGGATCCATGGAGGGTTGGTGCTGGAGTCTGCAACTCGTTTCAAAGAATCTCAAAATATGCCCTTGTGGTGTACAGTTGCCAATGTGGAGTTTTTCCATTACACTGGTGAATACAACATTGGCGGATCCGAAATTGTATATGGGAGGGGGTAAGGCACCCACACAGTCTATGAGTTGTGTTATGGGCGACGTGCAAAATATAAAATGTGAGAGGAAAAGAGGTGTCATTAGAGAGGGGGCGTGGCCTTCAATGCCACCCCCCCCCCCCCCCCCCCCCCCGGTGACGACATTAATATAGCGCGTTATGACCACACCCCAGAGTGTGTTAACAGTGTAAAATGAGTTGAGAAAGCATTGACCTGATATTTATACTGATATGTTTCAGCAGCGGATCCAGAGCGAGTCACAGGGGTCCCATGATCAACTCACCCACCCCGCCCGTTTCAAACTCGTTCCTTTTAATGACATTTTTTCATGTCTTTTTTTTTCTTTTTTTTTAAACTTCATCATTCACAACATACAACACTAAATACCAAAGTGCCCTGACAACGCGTCTCTTGTCGACTATATTTAAAAAAAATTTGGACAGAATGCCCCCGAACCCCCTATAGATCTCACTCTTTTTGAAAGCTCGGCAAATTCAAACTTACCGGTTTTTTTTAGAATTTTATGACCACCACCCTCCCCGTACAAAATCCTGGATCCTGTGTTTGAATATGACAGCTCTATATACAAAGTTTCTAAGATTTGACCATAAATGTTTTTGTTAACATTGTTTCTATTTCGTGTTGTGTATTGTTGGATCTTTCAGTGATGTCTTGACATCCAATAGCCGATGATTAATAAATCAATGTGCTCTAGTGGTGTCGTTAAACAAAACAAACTGGGTTTTTTATGTGATGAAGATGTCGTTGGTGATGAATATCACTATTTGTTTCAGTGCATTTTTTTCTCTCAATAAAGCAAGATGCATCTACATACCAAAGTATTTCTTTACTAGACAAAATATTGTTTAAATACCGTGAACTGTTTTGTAGTACGAATATTAAGTTACTAAAGAACATCTGTATTTTAAAAACATTTAAATCCCTAAGCTAATCGATTTATTTATTTATTTACTTATTTATTTATTAGGTAGGGCTGTAATATTTTTTATTGTACATGCAGTAGTAGCTATTTGTTCATGTCTCATTTTTATTTGATACGAGTTGTATTGTTGTTGTTGTCTTTTGGATGTCAAACATTTGGTAATTCTGACTAGTGGTCAGACAGGATTGCACATACCACGGCCTTTGACCATTTGTGGTGCACCGGTTATAACGAGAGAAAAAAAACCCCAATCAGTTGAATAGATCCACCGAGGTCCTTCGATTCTGCGACAGAAGCACCTCAGGCGAACGCTCAACCGACAGAGCTAAATCCCGCTCCCTGGCCATCTTTAAGGCGCTGCCACACGATACGAGTGTCTCGTACGAGAATAGCCGATTGTGACAAGACAACATTACGATTCCATCGGTGGTCATGCAATCGGCTATTCTCGTATGAGGCAATCGTACCGTGTGGCGGCACCATTAGACATCCAATAGGCGATTTTCTTTTGTGTTATTGGCGTATTCAAGATTTTTTTATTATTATTATTATTTTTATTTATTTATTTTTATTTATTTTTATTTTTTTGGTGGGGGTGGGGTGGGGGGGGACACCCACATTGACTAGTCTGACTATAAATTGTGGCCCTCGTGTTCATCCACCTGAACGGGGCAGCGATGTGTGTTTTTAGGTATAACAACTAAAAATAAAATACTACCTTCACCCTGATTCCTGGTCCCAGGAAACTTAACAATTCTTCCCTGTATTGAACAGGGCCCCGTTCCACGAAGCAGTCTTGGCGCTAAGATCACCGTGTATTGAACAGGGCCCCGTTCCACGAAGCAGTCTTGGCGCTAAGATCACCGTGTATTGAACAGGGTCCCGTTCCACGAAGCAGTCTTGGCGCTAAGATCACCGTGTATTGAACAGGGCCCCGTTCCACGAAGCAGTCTTGGCGCTAAGATCACCGTGTATTGAACAGGGTCCCGTTCCACGAAGCAGTCTTGGCGCTAAGATCACCGTGTATTGAACAGGGTCCCGTTCCACGAAGCAGTCTTGGCGCTAAGATCACCGTGTATTGAACAGGGTCCCGTTCCACGAAGCAGTCTTGGCGCTAAGATCACCGTGTATTGAACAGGGCCCCGTTCCACGAAGCAGTCTTGGCGCTAAGATCACCGTGTATTGAACAGGGTCCCGTTCCACGAAGCAGTCTTGGCGCTAAGATCACCGTGTATTGAACAGGGTCCCGTTCCACGAAGCAGTCTTGGCGCTAAGATCACCGTGTATTGAACAGGGCCCCGTTCCGCGAAGCAGTCTTGGCGCTAAGATCACCGTGTATTGAACAGGGTCCCGTTCCGCGAAGCAGTCTTGGCGCTAAAATAATCTAAAGTGCATATGATAGTTTTAGTACTAATATCGCTTCGTGGAACGGAGCCAGGAAGCACAAATACACCTGCAATGCATAGCTGTGTAGGGTTGTAAATGAATGACTACTCATTTTTACTTGAATTACAACTGATAGTGTGGGTAGAATGATGCAAATACATGGTGAAACGGTTTCAGGCCAGCTTGTTTTGTCCGAATATCTCTATCGTTTTTGACCGAATATCTCTATCGTTTTTGCTCGAATTTGAGGATTTGCTCCAGCACACACACACACAAACTCGTAAATTTTAGTCCAGTCAGTATAAGGTTTTACCCAAAACAAATTAGAACAAAAATGATTTTTTGTTTTTTGTATTCATATATTCATTCTATATAACATATTAAAAATCCGCTCTTGAAACTGCGTCCTAAATATGATTTTTGGTGGGTAAATAGTCATAAAACGTAATTGGGGATTTTTGGAATATTTTTTATTAGTTTATATTATGATTATATTCCTTCTTCTTTTTTGTGTTACTCATTAACGGGAATACAAACGAAGGTAAAATGGTGTTTCTAATAGTAAGTTTCTAAGGCGAGTGGGTGGGGCAGAAATGCGAGTTTTTAACAAACATATTGTTTTCATTTATGACATTAATTTAAAAAATAAATGATCAAATAAAGACAATTTTTAATTGTTTTGTATTAAAAACATATATAAATAATTTAGTTATTTCCATAAATAGCAGGTGCTGATCCAGGGGTTTGTGAAAGGGAGGTGGTGGGTTGGGTGCCGGGCATGGTAAAACGTGTTTTAATAGGGTTTTTTTGTAGGGGTTTTTGTTTTGTTGACGACAGCGAAAAAAAAAAAAAGGAGGCGCATGCCCCTCGGCACCCCCATCTCCCGGATCCGCACCTGAATAGAAAACCTTGCGCCCAAATAAGGTTTTCAGTGCTAGACAATTTACAACGTCATTGACGTACATGACAGAACGTTGCATATTAAGTAACTGGGTTATTATATGTGCAACTATTGTATAACAAGGTATATTATTAATCCCGCGTTAACCAATGTCAGATATAAGCCCATTTTTTCAATTCCTAAAATCAAATATCTCAAACATTATCATTCAGAAATTTACTGTATGGATATGTCTGAACAGATGGAAGTATAAGCATACGGTCATTACTGTTGTTAATACACTCTACCTCAAATTTAAAGATTTCATATCAGCTTCATGAAAATAGTATGAGAAACGTATGCCTATGGTAGGAGGTTCATAAATTGCTATGAACTATCTGTATGTTTTAAGTTATCCGTTATCACACGAAAGGTTCTGGTATAAAGACTGATACGGTGGAATCACTTTTATTCGAGGTGGTCAAATGCTCATGTAATTTGTGGACTAGTAAAGTGAACTAGTAAATAATTTGCAGTACGAACTAGTAATACGAAGTTATGATACTACATTTTTAATCCACGAATTTAAATACCCAATAAAATATGTATTTTAGGAAAACCACGAAAATTAAAGCCCTCGGAAATAAATGACTTCACGGTATATTTGATCCTGTAGCTGCTGATCAGTTATTGGCAGGAAACCAACAGACCAATTAAATGAGAGCTCATATATTAACATCTCAAGGACTCCATCATTTAATCTGTTTGCTATTAATCAGTTTCTTAAAACAGAAATACAGAAACTTTCGAAGACTGATTAAAATAAAAACTCGAATGGCAGTGATGTATGCTCTTATTTCTGTGGTCCAATGTTCCTTAAGTTACATAACAAAATGTAAATTTTCGTATTTTGATGAATGGTTACAGAGCTTCTCATATTGTGGTTACAACCTTGGACTGTGGCTGATGATCACCGGGATCAGTATCTGTACTCGTATTGGGATATGTTGCTATGGTTTAATAGATGTGATCACATGAACTACAGTTGTTGATGTACTAACACGTGGATGCTCATCAGCTGCCATATGGCATCCTTCGCGAATGTTTATATGATAACTTTATAGTTAAAATGTCAAAAGCACACAATTCAATCAGTTAGAATCCAATACACTCCTTGAACGTAATAAGACATATTGCACAGACTACTTACAGCCCATAACGTTGGCCAGGAAGTGAATAGTGTGTTAATCATAAAAAACGAATTGCTACCTATACCCATACCCAGTGTTGAAACAAAAGAAAGATCGAAAGGTAACTGTGAAATTATTTGGCAAGTCAGTCTTTGTTGTTGACGAACAGGGATTGAATCAAAGTCCGAACCCTGAAGGGAACAAAATGTTTGAGAAATATGCTGACAATGAGACATGTTGTACTTGATCACTACAAGGCTCTGTTAATCAAACTATGCAAATAACTAAATGCATAAACTAGGGATATACACACCTGTAGGAAGGATGCTAATGCCTAATTGGTTGAACAGAAAGCAGTTTTAAAATAGTTAATTTCCTCTTTGAAAGGATTTTAGACTCTGCCTTGAATACAAATGGATTGGGGTTTGGGGTGGTTTCACTGAGGACGATGCAGTGTAGAGTAGTAACAGCGAGTGGAACGTTGAACAACCAAAGGCCAAGCATTAGGAATCTAATGTCAGAATAGAAGTTCATGAAATTCGCTGTTCAAAACTATCTGACTAAATATTGTTGTACATATTAGTAAGAGGCTGGTGTCCTGTTGGGTGTTGCTTTTTCACATATCAATGTCCATGAAACAATTGAACAGTTTGTGAAAATCAATTCCTATAACCATAATATTGGAAAGATACCTCGTAGCACTGGAATGGTGTGTTTGCTTTTCATACTCTGAGATGCAGTGATGCTATTTTATATGGTTTTCCAAAGAGAATTGAAGGATCCTAAGAATTGGTGGTTACTGTGAACAAACAGGAATGCTTCGAACAATTAATGTGTAAAGTGTATGGCCTGACAGTAGACAGTGTAGACGAAATGTTCTATCTCGGAAACTGAAAGGTCCAAAATGTAATGTTTGCAGATGACGCATTTGGTGACACATATTAGCTATTTCGCGTTCCAGCCAGTGTACCAATTCTGTTATATCAAAGGCCATGGTTTGTGATATCCTGTTTGTGGTATGGTGCTTCTGTGGGATGGTGCTTATAAGATCCCTTGCTACTAATGAAAATTTTTAGCGGATTTCCTCTCGAAGATTATACATCAAAATTACCAAATGTTGCACACGCAATAGCCGATAATTAATAAATCAATATGCTCTAGTGGTATCGTTAAACAAAACCAACTTTAACTTTGATATGTTTTAGCATTCATGGCAGCAAACAATGCCCTTTATAAGACTTGGATGTCGACTGTATCATTTTATGACAAATGGCCGCCATTTTGTTTACCGCCAACTTGTTTTTTATCATTTGACCATAAAATTATTTTTTTAGATCTTCAAAACAAATTTTTATAAATTAATGTATAAACACATTTTGAACTAAAAAACGTAATTTCTCAGATGCACAATATATTTTGGGGGTATTCAGCATCTCCATATTAAACTTATGTTGGACCAAATCTCGCATATGTCATATTTCGTGAAATTAGACCTGACTTTAATATTTTTGGGTTAAACAAGCATTTTTTAAATTCTAAATATTACTAATTTTACTTATTTAGCACCATAAAGCTTCGTATGTTCGTATGCCCTTTAATGATAAACACAAAAATGAAGAAAGAATATAATCATAATACAGATTTATAAACAATAGTCTAAACATAAAACGTTTTCAACTTTAGCGGATTTTTAATACGGTATACTAGATACATACATGAATGCAAAAGAATAAAAATAAATAATAAAAAATAAAAATAAATAATAATAATAATAATAAAACAATAATAATTTCTGTTGTAATTTGTTTTGGGTTTACGTAATGTTTGGGTTAAATTGACTGGACTATTTATGCCCCAGAACTAATGAATTCTTCCCTGTATTCAACAGAAACACAAATACAACTCCAATGCACGCAGCAATCTTAGTGACGTCACAATCACGTAAGACATATTTAATGTGGGTGGGTTTTTTTTGTCAAATATGATTTATATCTCATCTCGTGAAATTTGCAATCATATCTCACGAGTCGCGCTTGCGAGACGATTTTGATATGATTGGAAACTTCACGAGATGAGATATAAATCATATTTGACAAAAAAACATGAAATTTTCTATTTATTATATAACGTTTGGCAATTTACCTTTATTTTTAAAATGCCAACAGCAAAATAGTTCCGGCTTTCTTACAGTGAAGATAAACGCTTTCTGCTGTGACGATAACACACGTGAAGAGTGAAACAGTAACATTTTTACTCTAAAATGTGTTATCGTCACTGAGTGACTGATAACACTTTTATTTCACTGATATTTTAAGATATTTCACTAAATGTAATATAATAAATTATGATATCGCCACACGTTGTTTATGGAATTTTGTCCACCAAGGTTGAGAAGCCACGCCATCCCTCCAACTGTTGACACGTGTCGGTTAATGATAGGACCGCAAACATTTGGTCATCATATCTTATCGCGTCTCCCATTAAACGAAGAAGACGGCAACTTGTTTGCGCATTAATTAGATTCATTACTGGAGCGCCCCCTACCGTTGACCCCTCAGTGTGACACGCGTGGCTTCTGTCGGTAATAACAAGAATGCTACCCCCTTCCAGGTCCTCTGTAATACTTTATAATCACGTGGAAGGGGCACAAACAAATTCGTGTTGGGACGAGTTCGAGTGATACTCGATTAGAATTAAATATATAAACAAAGGTCTACGTGTTTACCTGGAACTGCGGGGACCAACACTACTTCAAAGAATGTTTACAAGTGGTGACGTCATAATAACGTACGAGAACATATTATACTAACAGGTGTTATATTCTGACGAGCATCTGTATGTTGGTATACAGATCCAATTAACTCTTTATCTGTCGATGTCTTGTTCCAAATGTTACTGATTTCCACTTGTTTGCATTAAAGTGACAAGCTCGCCTTTTCATATTTGAACATTAGTTACTAATACAAAATACAAACACCTACACTTTTATGAAGCTTAAAAAAGTTAAAGTTCCTTTTGTTAAACGACACCACTACCAGATTCGGCGGTGTAGTGGTTAAGCCATCGGACTTAAGGATGGTAGGTACTGAGTTCGCAACCCGGTACCGGCTCCCACACAGAGCTAGTTTAACGACTCAGTGGGTAGGTGTAAGATCACTACACTGACTTCTCTCTCACTAACCATTAACCCTCTGTCCTGGACAGACAGCCCAGATAGTTGAGGTGTGTGCCCAGAACAGCGTGCTTGAACCTTAATTGGATAGAAGCACGAAACAAAAGCTACTGTATCTTGTACTGTATCAACACCACACTAGAGCACGTTGATTAATCAATCATCGACTACATTAATTTTGGTAATTCTGACACGTAGTGTTCAAAGAAAACTGTACTACATTATATGTTTTAAGACACATTGAAATGTAACCCCCCAGTGACGGAGAAATGTAACCCCCCAGTGACGGAGAAATGTTATCTCTTCATATAAAAGAATACACCGAACCCATTATCATTATTGCGTGTTTAAATCTACCTGTTACACAAAGCTATCAGACAGCGGGAATAAATTTGATAAGATTCTAGGTATTAAATTTGGCATTATACTTGCGCTGTGGTGATAAAGGGGTGTTTAATATGAAAGCCTGTCCCTTATTTTTACATGAAAACGCAGTTCGGACTCGTTAAACATTTTGATCGTGTTGTAAACAAATGAAGGCGCGTTACTATAGGCGTGTAATTTACAGTAACGATATGTTGTTTACAACCGAGTTCTGATATAAGAAAGAAAGAAAGAAATGTTTTAACGACGCACTCAACACATTGTATTTACGGTTATATGGCGTCAGTCATATGGGTAAGGACCACACAGATATTGAGAGAGGAAACCCGCTGTCGCCACTTCATGGGCTACTCTTTTCGATTAGCAGCAAGGGATCTTTTATATGCACCATCCCACAGACAGGGCATTTGATATACCAGTCGTGTTGCACAATGGGCCAACCGACGGGGATCGATCCCACACCGACCGCGCATCGAGGGAGAGCGCTACCACTAGGCTACGTCTCGCCCCAAAAGAGTTCTGATAAAGTCTAAATCATGAACATTTTACTTTTACGGAAATCCAACTATTGCCAAATAATCCACTAAAATTATTTCTATAGACGTCAAATGAAACGCACGAATTTAGTGATTTTATAATGAAGCTATAAATTCGTTTGTATAAAAAACGTCGAGAAACACTCGGCGATGGTTACAAACGGTTTCTTGTTTATATGTTTTCACATATCAGTCGAAGGCAGGAAAAAACAATCAGAGAATGAGTCTTTCTGATTATTGTTTGAAGTAATATTTTTTTACACCTCTAATCATGTGAAAGTATTTTATGATCGCCTATCATTCGTCCTGCACTTTACGATACTTGACGATTAAATTCTCAATAGTCACGCATCCTGGCCACACATCCTGGCCACGCATCCTGGCCGTCCCGCGGTTAAATCATAACACTGCCTTCAGCTTCTATAGACAGCACAACCTAGAATATTCTAAAGAAGTAAAATTAAAGTTGCTTTTGTTTAACGACACCACTAGAGCACGTTAATGAATTAATCATCGGCTACTGGATGTGAAACATGTCGTAACTCAGACGCGTAGTCTTCAGAGAAAAGCTGCTATAATTAATTACACAATGTAATACTAAAACTACAGATTAAATGTATGTATATATATATATATATTAGAATGTCAGTGTCTATATTTTAACGTCTTTCTAACTCCATTTTATTTAGTAATATATGTTTTATCATACGTACGAAGATAAAATCCATTTTGGGCTACTACGAATATTACAATGACAGAAACACGAAACTACTAAAAACATTGTCCTGATAAAACGGGGATGAATTTTAAAATCAATTAATTCAAATCCACATTTTGTTTTATTTTCAGCTGGGAGAAAACGCATCTTCTAACTCCAGTTTCAGAGATGGGGTGGGGTGGGTGGGTCGAAGGAAAGGGTCACCTGCCCACTTCTTCTCACTCAAGTTAGGGATTTTGTCCACACAAACATTTTGCGATGTTTTTTGTTTGTTTGTTTGTGTGTTGTTGTTTTGTTGGGGTTTTTTTTTTTTTTGGGGGGGGGGGGGGGTTGGGGGGTTTATTCAAAAATATATATTTTTTAAAACCTTTAAATTAATAATAATAATAATATACTACTTTTAATAAACAAATGAAACACTACAAATTAAGCCCTGAGATGTGTATGCTATTTTCTGGAGTAAAAAAGAAAAGAAAGAAAAAAAGTGCCCTTTCTGCGCCCCCCCCCCCCCCCCCCCCCCCCCCGAAAATAAGTTGAAATGAAATGAAAATGGAAAAATGTATGGGGTTTCCTCTCTAAGACTATATCATAATTTCCAAATGTTTGACATCCAATCAATGTGCTCTAGTCAATTTTTAAACAAAACAAACTTTTTTTCATTCGTTCGTTCGTTCTTTCTTTCTTTCCTTTTTACTTTCGTTCATTCTATCGTTCTTTCTTTATTACTTGCGTTCATTCGTTCGTTTATAAATTCATTCAATGATATATTCACGTTAATAAGTAGGCCACGTCACAACGCGATAAGTGTTATCTTGCAGTACAAATACAGTAACTGGTCTTTCCTACTTTCGTTTTAATTTTATGTTCTAACAACTATTACAAAATATGTACATATTTTTGCGAAACCAGTTGGAAATAAAGTACGTTTTTAAAAGAAATTAACTTTTTGGTACTAAAAATGATAAAACATAAAAATATCCCTTATATATCACGTGACCTGACATTGTGAGGGTTATATAGCCAATATGTGTAAGTTCTGTCGGTCCTTGGGTTTGGACGTGTGGTGTGCGTGGTGAGTTGTGGATCGCATCATGGTGGGCTCGATTCCGCAATCGGTCACTGTGATGGATCTCGGTTACTACGTGGGCTTCACTTCAGGCTCTTGGGCTATCCGAAAGTCACAGACTTTTTTTTTTTAATTTTTTTTTTTTTTTAAATACTCTTTATTTTTATTTATATACCTCAATATTTGCAATAACAGCCACTTTGTTCAATAACTTGTCTAGAAAATAGTTTTAATTAATTAATTAAACTTAATTAATTATAAATCGATTGATTGACGATACATATTTTAAATACTCTGTATGCAGCTGAACGGTGGTTTAGCGAGGCGGGGGGTGTCACGGGCGCAATGCCCCATCCCCAATCAAAATCTTTATTTTTTACTGTATTAAACTTTTATAAAATCATACATAAATACAGTGTGGGTTGCCCCCCAACCCCAATATAAACTTCAGTGCAGCTGCAACATGCAAAACACACCTTAAAAAAACCCACAAACAAAAACCAACAATTACGCTTGTCTGTCTCTCTGTCTCTCTGTCTCTGTCTCTGTCTCTATCTCTGTCTCTCTATCTCTGTCTCTCTTTCTGTCGTTTTTGCCCGAATTTGAGGATTCGCTCCATCACTCGCTTGCACGTCGTGTAAACGGAGTCGCGTTCAGTATGACGAGATCCATGTCTTATGACGTCGTCACAAATCTTATGAAGTCGGCGAATCCACAACATGTGGCAAGTTGATTGTTGACAATTAGATAGGGCCATCAGTTAAAGTTATAACTAGTTTTGTTTAACGGCACCACTAGAGCACATTGATTTATTAATCGTCGGCTACTGGATGTCAATTATTTGGTAATCTAACAGTCTTAGAAAGGAAACCAGGTAAATTTTTACAGCAAGGAATCTTTTATATGCACCATCCCATAGACAGGATAGCACATACCACGGTCATAATATAACAGTCGTGGTGCACTGGTTGGAACGAGAAATACCCCAATGGGCCTACTGCCGGGGTTGGTCCTAGACCGACCGTGTACCAGGCGAGCGCTTTACCACTGGGCTACGTCCCGCCCCTAGGACATCAGAGACAGTACAGGTGAGGTGGACAAAGACAAAAACTTTGACAGTAACATCCTCCTGACATAACATTATGGAGTGTTAGCCTCTACTGAACGCGCCCAGTTCTGTCAGGTTTTATTATTCTACTAGTAAATTATTTGGTTTTTTAAAAAAACAAAAAAACTCAAATGTCCGGGGGTGCGGTCTGTGGGGCATATAGGTGAAGGTATAATGTGTATATTTCAAAGCAAAAGTTATGAATAATTTTGGCGGGAAACCGCCATTGTGCAACCTTGACAATGTAACTACCGTGGGTAACCATATTGTCTATGAGTCATGTTATGGGGCTACGGGAAAATATATAATGTGGTGGGGGAGAAGAGGAGTGATTGTGGGGGCATGCCCCCCCCCCCCCCCCCCCGGCTACGCCAATGGCTGAGTGCATGTTTCAAATGATTGTATTTAAATTTTAGTTTGTATGTTTTCTTTTGTATACAACACACGAATGCGTAAAGCAACTTTCCTAAGTGTGCAGCAATTGTAACACGTTTCCGACCGACATAACAGTCTTAATCACTACACTTATATAAACCGAACTTTACTTTTCACAATATCAATGTTTGTATATACATATAATATATAAGGTGTTTCTCGTCGCCTGAATCCTTTTAGACTAAATTTTACCTTCCAATTATTTTATACGAATGGAAAACCCCCCAAAACAACCCCCCAAAAAAAACCCAAATACACACACACACACACACACACACACACACACACACTCACACACACACTACACATGTTAACAATGCCCGTCCAACACACTAATTATGAAAGAAGGAATGTATGGCCTTCGTGGATTATGCCCAGAGTGAGGCTTCCTAAGTAGCATTTGGATTTCAATATGAGTAATGGTACTTCCACTTATAGGCCACAACAAACTGGTAAAAGTTATGCAAACATATGTAACAAATGAGTTGTCTCAACGCACCCATGCACTGCGTTCTCATCATGGGTATAAAAGTGTGCATGGTTGCCATCCACATAAGCGGTCAGGCCCTTTATGTGGGCCCTATGAGCAACCTAGGGAGACACCACAGCATCGTAGAGGTCTAAAATTAACGAGCTACTCTCGATTCACTAATATCAAAACCTATATTAGCTCGGCCATTTACCTTTCGACCGACCGTTCAAAATTGCGCCAAATTCCCTGAATCAAAATTGCGCACCCTTTTCTCTGCTCCATTCAAATTCCATAGCATCACCCCCACCCCCACCCGCCTACTACCGATTTAATCGCACCTGCCAATGCAGGCGGTCCCTCCTCTCCCCTCCCCCCTTTCCTGTCATGGACGGAGGAGCCGGCCAATGCCGGCTCTTGTGCCCACGACAGGCGTGCGCTACAACAGCTTGTTCTGAATGTGCACGTAAAACCCTATGACCCGACCTGACCATCCACATATAAACCTATGTCAGCTCTGAAACTTTCTCTTTCGACCAACCGTTCAAAATTGCGCCCACATCTCCTCATCAAAACTGAGTACCATTTTCTCTTTGGCATTTAACTGCTCCAGCAAAATTCCATAGCACCATTACCCCCCCCCCCCCACACACACACACACACACACCTCCGCCTGTTACCAACCACAGTCGGGCTGCTGGTGCTCCCTTGCACCTGCCAGTGCAGGCGGTCCCTCCTCCTACCCACCCCCACCTTTCCTGTCTTGGACAGAGAAGCCGGCCGAGGCCGGCTCTTGTGCCCAGGACAGGCGTGCACTACAACAGCTTGTTCTGAATGTGCACGTAAAGCCCTATGACATGACTTCCACATATTCACGCACACTTCAGTTGAAAATGCGTCGTGTTTTTGCTTTGCTTAATGCTGGCCCTGGTCTTTGTGCATAGGAAACGTATCCAGTCATTCGAAGTCGTTGCCTCATCCACCCAATCACACTACGACTGACATTAAAGTGCCTCGCGACTTCTCGTTGACCGTGTTCAACCTGTATCCGACCTACTCTATTGCCCTTCTCAACATTAGTCAAAACACGACGCAACTGAAGTATATATATATTACAGACATTACGCGATATTCAAATGACGTAAGAATATGTGGGAATGACGTCAAACTCAAAGGATGTCATTTTGGATGCCCTTACTTCAAAATAAACTAGTGCATAACGTTTTTTTGTTTTCTGAACGCTGGACAGCGTTCAGTGTAAAATTGCTATTGAAATATTTGCATTTGATGACTATGAATGCATACGTCAATTAGGAGATAAACATATGGAGTTTTTAGATTTGCGGGTGTTATATTTGATCCCACAAATGTCATTTTTGACCGAAGGTGTTATTATCATTTGATCCCAGAAAAAGAATGTAATTAACCAAGCACAATAAAGAACACATTCGCCATTAGTTTACCATTATGGAGTGTCACCCTGGTAGGTTTGCTTAAATGCCAATAAACCTAATCCCGTTGATCTCGATTAATTTACATCTAATTTGAAAAGTTATCAAATTCTTAAAGTATGTGATCTGAAAAATATCACATAGGCCTACTTTGATTGCACTGAAAATGTAAGATATTATATGATAAATATTATAATTAGTATTATTAAATGTTATCGCTTTATCTACTTAGTAACTTCACTTATTTTTTGTTTAAGTTTTATTTTATTACTCGGGTTTTTAGGTGGGTTTTTTAGTAATATCGGCTATATGTCGATTTGGCAAATCGTGACTTTGGAATATCTCTTTTACTTTTCTTAGAACCGGTGTCCCAGTTTGAAATTCCTCCCGTATTCAAGTTACTCCCCGGTAATTTGAACCTAGTTTCAGATTACCGGGGGTTGTTTGAACCTAGTTTCAGATTACCGGGGGTTGTTTGAACCTAGTTTCAGATTACCGGGGGTTGTTTGAACCTAGGTTCAGATTACCCTCGGGGTAGTTTAAACCTAGTTTCAAGCTACCCCCCTTAGTTTCAAACGACCCCCCGGGGGTAGCCTGAAACTGGACGGTAACTTGCACATACCGGTATATGGTAGTTTCAAATTACCCCAAGTTTCGGATTAACCCATTTAATATCTCAAAATAGACGGCGATTCATGAACGTGTTGTGAATTAGATTAATTTTACATAGTGATATTTCCTGGGGAGAAAAATGGTGAGTGACTGAATCGTTGTTTAACGTCCGTGTATATACACAGACGACGTGATGTCGACGCAGGAAGGGGCTATACGTAAAATACAATAGGACAGACATATTATGTGTTCTATTATTTACGTATTGACTATTAACAGGGTTTGTATTCTCGAAATATTTGCTTAAACATAAATTCTGATATCCACTCTATCTAGGTTTCCATACTTTTTATGCAAAATATGTGTTCGTGTAATATGAATTTTCATATTTTATAGGAATACTTAATATATATATCAACGTTTCGATGCAAAAAAACACAAACAAAACATTGAAATCTGTCTGTTCAGGCCATGTTTGAGTCATGGTAACCGGCCTCGGTGGTGTCGTGGTTAAGTCATCAGATATAAGGCTGGTAGGTACAGGGTTCGTATCCCGGCACCGACTCCTACACAGAGCGAGTTTTAACGACTCATTGGGTAGGTGTAAGACAACTACACCCTCTTCTCTCTCACTAACCACTAACGACTAACTCACTGTCGTTGACAGACAGCCCAGATAGCTGAGCGTGCTTGAACTTTAATTGTATATAAACACGAAAATAAGTTGAACTTAATGAAATGAGTCATAGTACATATTGGTACACGGTAATCTGTCTCTGTATCAGGTTCCACTAAACTTTTTCTGTTTTGTTGCCATTTTGTATACACATTCTTACAAACGTTTGACACGTGTGTGTGTGTGTGTGTGTGTGTGTGTGTGTGTGTGTGTGTGTGTGAGGTCAGGTCAGGTCATAGGGTTTTACGTGCACATTCAGAACAAGCTGTTGTAGCGCACGTCCGCCCATGACATGGGGGGGGGGGGGAGAGGAGGGACCGCCTGCACTGGCAGGTGCAAGGGAGCACCAGCAGCCCGTGTGTGTGTATGTGTGTATATATATATATATATATATATATATATATATATATATATATAGACACATACACACACACATTTGTATACACATTCTTACAAACGTCCATGACATGGGGGGGGGGGGAGAGGAGGTGCTGGTGCTGTGTGTGTGTGTGTCTATATATATATATATATATATATATATATATATGTGTGTGTGTGTGTGTGTGTGTGTGTGTGTGTCTATGTGCCCAATTGTGTGTGTGTAATGCAAGTATCCATCTAGGAAAACAAACCCTCGATATGCTTTTAGCTCAATTGCAGGTTTGTAAAACGTTTCGCATTTCCCACGGTGTTTCATCCACTTGTACCACAAAGAGATGCACTTGGCTGTATTCATTAAATTTGATGTCGGAGAAAAAATATGTATAAACTGGAGGTAACTACAGGTGAAGTCGTGTCTTTTATGCAGCAAAGTAAATAAAACTCTCAAACAGTGGGCAGCTCCTCGCTGGAACCACTTAGCGGGCCATTGTTAATCCCCTCAATGAAGTACAATGCTGTAATTGATCGCCTAACGTGATTACCTGTTTTCTTTAATTACCTTTTATGCAGTGGACCCGCCCCTCCCGATTCAGCGCGGCTTAGTGGAAGTGGGCAACAGGTAGTTAGAGGAAACCACTTCTCTTTTGTGACTCGTCTCGTCATTTGCAGCCTTTTATCGAGCAATTCACTTAAATACCTATCTCAACTACATCCTGTGTGCTAATGTAAATAAAGCAAGAACAAAACACTCGTCCGTATAGAGAACTTCGTATGACATTATTTTATTCTGGAATTCAGTTTAAGTTTCCGAGAGTACTAAAGTGAATGTCTGTACTAAAGTGAACACCGCTAGAACAAAACCCTGGCTTGTGGACAATAGAAAGATACACTACACTGGAGAGTGTGCTGGAAGAGTTCTAGGGTTTAATGTTGAGTGCGAGTGCGAATAATTTTTACATGCTCATATACCACTAGAGTTTCGAGCATGTCCGTCCCGGGGCCTGTTAATGTTGAAGATGTTTTATTCGTACACTTAGACGAACAGATCACTCTGACACTGGTGGTGTGATTCTAGCACAATGTCTCAGTTATCAGCCTCGATTTTTACTTTTCTTCATTTCGATGTCTATATCCAGTTATGGTATCAGGTCTATATCCATTTATGGTACCATGTCTATGTCCAGTTATGGTACCATGTCTGTGTCCAGTTATGGTATCATATCTATGTCCAGTTATGGTATCACGTCTATATCCAGTTATGGTATCACGTCTATGTCCAGTTATGGTATCACGTCTATATCCAGTTATGGTATCATATCTATGTCCAGTTATGGTATCATGTCTATGTCCAGTTATGGTATCATGTCTATATCCATGTGTGGTCTTTGTCCAGTTATTGTATCATGCCTATGGTCACTTATGGTACCTTGTCTATGTCCAGTTATGTATCATGCATATGCCCAGTTATGGCATCATGTCTATGTCCAGTTATGGTATCAAGTACGATATCCTGGGCACACACCTAAGCTGTTTGGTTGTCTGTCCAGTACAGTGTTCTGATTAGGTGTTCTTGGTTGAGGGTACTGGTAGTAGGATGCGAACCCAACATCTACCAGTGACGTAACCACTACACCACTGAGATCCGACTGTACTGTCATTAAATATTTCTTAGGTCGGCGTCGATCTGCGTCGGGTCACGACCTGCCGCAGATTTGACATATCTTATGGAAACCAGGCTTAAGATCTCGGTCTTCACTCACTCATCCATGTTTCACATGTAGAAAACTGTGATATTCGTGTTGTTGTTGCAAACATATTTTATTGTACAAAGAACAAAAGAATTGGGCACAAGTTTGACAACTTACGAGGCCCTCTTCTATCATCATACAATATACTTGGCGACCTATATCACATAGCTGTAAATATAAACTACATGTGTACATTCAAGGATAACCAGTATTAGGACATGTATTATACACAAAAGAATGTGAAGGAAAGAAAAACAAATATGATACAACAGATTACACAAATAGTACATCACGTGCAGTTAAATTCGCTATCACATTTACAAATAATCCTTAAGGTAATTTAAATAATACTTTATTAATCAAAACGATGAGGGTTTTTTTAATATATATTTGAACATAAGTAAATATTTCTTTATTATTGGCATCGCTTAATGTCCTTCTAGCATATAACGGTAATTGTAAATCTATTGGTTGAAAAAGCTGTAAGGAATTACATAGAATCCGTCTCTGTTGTTCATATTGTTTACATTGTAAGAAAAAATGGATATTGTTTTCTAATCTGTATCCACAGTTACATGAAGGGTCTGTGGTAAATCGGCGTTTAAAGGGCTGCATCCATGTCGTAATCTAGTATGCAATATATTTCTATTCTTTTTCCACAGGAAAAATAATATGGAACTTTATTTACCACTGGTGTTACTGCTTTTTTGAAAGACGATATTGTTTCACACTTTTTAATTGCTGGGCTTAAATTATTCCATAAATCAATTGCTGAATAAATAAATGATGATTTTAATAAGCAGGTTCTAGCAAAAGGTGTAGATATGTCCTCCCGATTTCTTAAAATATAAGGAACCCTTTCTTCTAATCTGTTCGTGTATGTTGAACAGTCGCATTATCATAGTCGCAAGTGCCTTATGTCGCTCGTCTTTTTTACATTTATTTGAGATAAATAACTACTAATTAATATATAGCCTACACATAACTGTTGCTTAGTAATTACTCCAGTAATATTGAATTTGCTCTCAGCTGTCCTTAGGCAGCATGGCTATATATTTTTGGGACTTCTCAAGAATTTATTTTGGGGGGCGGGAGGTAGCCCAGTGGTAAAGCGTTCGCTTGATGCGCGATTGGTCTAGGATCGATCCCCGTCGGTGGACCCATTGGGCTATTTCTTGTTCCGTCAGTGCTCCACAGCTGGTTTAACAAAGGCCGTGGTATGTACCATCCTGTCTGTGTGATAGTGCATATAAAACATCCCTTGCTGCTAATCGAAAAGAGTAGCCCATGAAGTGTCGACAGCGGGTTTCCCCTCTCTATATCTGTGTGGTCCTTAACCATATGTATAACGCCATATTTTGAGTAAAAAGCCAAAAAGTATCTGTCACATATCTTTTCATTTATCATCCTCTAAAGATGTTTCAAGAAAACAAAGTTCTGCCAATCAGTGAAAATGTGGTTCTCGTGTCTATGTGTCTATGTTCAAGGAAGATCTATAAACATTACATTTGAAAACGAAAATTAATAAATATTTTTGGCTACTGTGTAATTTTGATACAGCCCCTTTAAGATCCCTTATTGGTCAGTCTGACATCTGCCGCGGAACCGGATGTCGATGCAGCACCATTTGAATACGAACAGGTTGCGTGTGTAAATCAAATAATTTTAAAGGGAAATTGATTTGTTGGCATTTATAGTTAAGAACTGATTATACATCTGGTAGGACCGTCTGCATACATTATATCATTTATAGTTAAGAACTGATTATACATCTGGTAGGACCGTCTGCATACATTATATCATTTACATACCCAAACAGATATTTAACCGCGTGGACACTAACAACAGAATATGCATATAAAATTAAGTCTATGTAATTACCAGTTTTCTTCTCACATTTACACTAGGATCCAGGTTTGTGTGCGTGTGTGTGCGTGTGTGTGTGTGTGTGTGTGTGTGAGTGTGTCAATCTAATTAAAATTAGCTCCACTATTACATGTGGATCTAACACCAGCCGGTTGGAGCTCATGTCCACCAATAAAAATTTCCTTGCAGAATCCTGCCAGTGATTTAAAAATAATTTGAAAACATTCCGAATTATCCTGAGGGTATACGGCATGTTTCGTGTGAATTACGAATACCTTAAAACATGTTTTATTTTATAAAATAAATAATTTG
Source organism: Gigantopelta aegis (assembly GCF_016097555.1). Taxonomy (NCBI): domain Eukaryota; kingdom Metazoa; phylum Mollusca; class Gastropoda; order Neomphalida; family Peltospiridae; genus Gigantopelta; species Gigantopelta aegis. The sequence goes on along the minus strand of NC_054708.1, from coordinate 84,823,750 downwards.
TAATGTAAAACTGAAGACTGATTTAGTTGGGGTTTTTTATAAATAAATAAATAATTTTTAATGTAAAATTGAAGACTGATAACCCACCCCGTACGTACTGGTATGGTTCGCTGTACTGCGGCCACTAAAATAGACTCGTCCGATATTTTTAGAATTTGTATGCTCCCAAATAACGTTATAAAAGGCGAAGTGTGACTGGTCAATATTTAAATTATTATTTACAGACGAAATGTTACCTAGACATTGGGGACTACGCAGTGTTGTTAGTTTTAAATCACTGGCAGGATTCTGCAAGTAAGGTTTTGATTGGTGGACATGAGCTCCAACTGGCTGGTGTTAGATCCACATGTAATAGTGGAGCTAATTTTAATTAGATTGTGAGTGTGTGTGTGTGTGTGTGTGTGTGTGTGTGTGTGTGTGTGTGTGTGTGTGTGTATGTATGTGTGTGCGTGTGTGTGTACTGGGGGTGCGCACCCTTCCCCTACATTTTTCGATGTTCTCCGAGAATTTTAATGTTTAGCGGATGAGTACAGTGAATTAATTTGTTTTTGTCGGGGTAAAATCTTGGTTGGTTTTGGAGTTTCTGTGGTAGATTACCATATTATTTCATTTCATTTCAACTTAGTTTCGAGCTTATATCCAATTAAGGTTCAAGCACGCTGTCCTGGGCAGGACAGTGGGTTAGTTGTTAGTGGTTAGTGAGAGAGACTTCGTTGTAGTGGTCTTACACCTACCCGTTGAGTCGTTAAAACTGCGAAGCCAGTACCTACCAGTTGGATGGCTCAACCACGACATCACTGAGGCTGGTACCATATTATTAGAGGTGCATGCTTGTGTTCTTACCTGAAGGGATGGCAGAATGGGTTTCGGGTATCACGATACGTATACTAATATAATATATACAGCACCGTCAATACAAGTTAAGGAAGGCGTGTAACAAAATAAAGAAAATACATGGTACAAACTAAGTTTATTGTTTAAAACATGAAATATATGGATCACTTCGTTTCGGTGTATTCAGTTTACTTAATAACGGGCCCTTCCTTTTATCACTTGCTTGAACATAATTAAAAAAAACCCAGTCGAATCTAAGAGATCAGGGTTTCCGATTGACAACGAATTTCAAAGGGTAAATACGTATTATTTACCCTTTGAAATTTAACTTTGAATCCTATATATCAGTATACCAATAATACCGCGCATTCTTCTTTCATGCACTGTATTTGCTCTTATAAACGTCGAGCCCGCTCTCTGAATGTTGTGGGTGTCGTTTTTAAACGTGGCACCGCCTGCCTAAAATACCCAATGCATCCGCTCCTGCATCAATTGCGTGCAGACCGCACATTTTGAGGAAGGGATTCCAGGGGGTGGATTCCCACGTATAGGCCTACTGATTATAAAATGGTGATTTGTCGTCGACCCTGTGTGAGTTTTGACCAGAACGCAGGTCAGACCAAAGGGCAGTTTAAATTAAAGGCGCTGGATTCTCGAACACCTTACTGGCCCTGTAATTAAGATAATTGCTTTTAATCGGCGAGCCAGTTGGCCGCATGGTCCGACAAAAGCACGTGAGGTTCTGACCCCTGAAATAAGGCATGTCATACAGCTATTTATGAAACACATCATGACTCCGGTGTTTCGCGCGAGCCAGGAGAAATTCCCAGGGTTTCGAAGCCCTTGTTTGACTAGTGGCCTCAGTTGGCCTCAGTTTTGATTTTACGATCAAATCAAAGTTAACGATCAAGCAGTTGGTTATCAGCTTTATAGTTTATGGTTTGTTGCATGTCGTAAAATGACGTAATGTTATAAACTGTTGCCAAGCTGTTATTAAACTGTGAAACACGGTCAGTGGCAAACATCGGTCCTGTAAAACTAGCGTCATAGTTATCAATGATACAAAAGAAAAGTGGCATTTGAAAATGGAGGAAAACTACCAGATTGGATCCATTTCGTATTGGGAATGACTCCCTTAATTTTACAGATTATCAGGAGAGAAAAAGAGAGATAGAAGAAGAGAGGGAGAAAGAGAGATAACCTTACAGAGAAGGAAGAGAGAGAGAGAGAGAGAGAGAGAGAGAGAGAGAGAGAGAGAGAGAGAGAGATGAGAGAGGAGAGAGAGAGAAGAGAGGGAAGAGAGAGAGGGAGAGAGAGGAGAGGGAAAGAACTCTCTATAGAGAGAGAGGAGAAGAGGAGAGGGAGAGAGAGAGAGACAGAGCGAGAGGAGATAGAGAGAGAGAGAGAGAAAGAGAGAGAGAGAGAGGGAGAGAGAGGAGGAGGACAGAGGAGAGAGAGAGAGAGACAGAGAGAGAGAGAGAGAGAGAGAGAGAGAGAGGGAGAGAGAGAGAGAGAGAGAGAGAGAGAGAGAGAGAGAGAGAGAGAAGAGAGAGAGAGAGAGAGAGAGAGAGAGGGATGGGAGAGAGAGAGAGAGAGAGTCAGCGAGGGTTTGTTTTGTTTAATGACGCCACTAGAGCACATTGTATTTATCAATCATCTGCTATTGGATGTGAAATATTTGGTAATTTTGACATATAGTTTTAGAGAGGTAAACCTGCTACATTTTGTTCTATTAGTAGCAAGGGATCTTTTATATGCACCATCCCACAGAAAGGATTGAACATACCGCGGCATTTGATATACCAGTCGTTGTGCACTCGCTGGAACGAGAAATAGCCCAATCGGCTCACCGACGGGGATCGATCCAAGCGCAAGCATAGAGACAGAAAGGCAGATGGACAGACAATCACACCTCCAATCCTATATAATATTCCTTGCTACGCAAATGAGACAAACAAAGAACTGACGTATAGACAGACACAGAAATAATGAAAATTAAAAGACATGGGGTGGAGTGGGGATACGGCTAAATATATAACTATTAAAACAGATTGAAGCCCAAGCTGAGGGGTCTGCCTCCCCCAAGTCGGCACAGGTGATCCAACAATATACTCCGATCTATAGCTTGCGGCATGTTTTACTATTACCCCAATTGACCGCTTTATGCGTTACTAGATGAGTCCTATTTGAAATAAGTGGAACGGGGAAAAGGGGGAGGGGGAGACATCACCGTGTCTAATAGGGAAGGGAATTGGCATGAAGATTTCATTGGACACCTCGCACACGGTCCAATGAATCGGTGTCACTCGGGTCAGTCTAACGAGACGGGTGACAAGGGCAGACCACTCTGAGCTGTTTCCTACAACCACGCGGACAATGCGACCGATCTTACGACAAAATAATGCTGAAATAAATAATTTTTGGCTTTCAGACTGTCATTGACTGGAGACAATGGCCAGCTCCCAGTGCGCGAGATGTACATTCAAGCGACCTCACCAACCCTCCTCGGGGCTTCGCAATGTCACAGGGACGAAGCGGGGGGTGTCACTAAATAGCACCATTGACGTTTTACCATGTCCAATTGTAGAAAGCAGCACCGTTTGCGTGGGTCAGACTGAATTGTATATGAACGAGGAAGGCTAATAAACTCGTTCACAATATGCTAGATCTCTCCACTGACAATAAATCACGTATTGTGTGCCTCTACAATGCTTTAGCAAATAGGGAATTACAATTTTATTTAGAGGTCGTTCGTAATTGAAAAGTGAAGTCCAAAATAATATTGTGGAAAATGGAGATAACTGGCTTTAAGCCTTAACAGATACAACGTGCAAGAATGGGTTAAATCCCCTTTTATTATTAATATATGTATACATCAGCGGTATAACCTGAATACACACACACACACGCGCACGCACACGCACACGCGCGCGCACACACACACGCACACATACACCTACACATACACACACGCACGCGCACGCATACGCACACGCACACACACGCACGCACGAGGAATATTATCATAACTTTGTGTTTGTTTTAAATGGGTACGCTGGCTTTTCCCTAGCGTACTGTTTATGTAGTTTTAGTCTGGGTGGCTAGTATACAACGTGGTATTAGAAAGAAAGAAGTGTTTTATTTAACGACGCGCTCAACACATTTTAATTACGGTTATATGGCGTCAGACATATGGTTAAGGACCACACAGATTTTGAGAGGAAACCCGCTGTCGCCACTACAAGGGCTACTTTTCCGATTAGCATCAAGGGATCTTTTATTTGCGCTTCCCACATGCAGGATAGCACAAACCATGGCCTTTGTTGAACCAGTTATGGATCACTAGTCGGTGCAAGTGGTTTACACCTACCCATTGAGCCTTGCGGAGCACTCACTCAGGTTTTCGAGTCGGTATCTGGATTAAAAACCCCATGCCTCAACTGGGATCCAAACCCAGTACCTACCAGCCTGTAGTCCGATGGCCTGCCACGACGCCTCCGAGGCCGGTAACGTGGTATTGGTTTCATTGTTGTAATAACAATACACAAGGTGAGACGAAAATTACAAAACTATATTGCCGTCTGTTTATAACAAAATACTCTGCTCCGTAACGAATTATCAACACGTGGGCAGCGGGACGTAGCCCAGCGATAAAGCGTTCGCTTGATGCGCAGTCGATCTAGGATCAATCCCCGCCGGTGGACCCATTGGGCTATTTCTTGTTCCAGCCAGTGCTCCACAACTGGTGTAACAAAGACCATGGTATGTACTATCCTGTCTGTGGGATGGTGCATATAAAATATCCCTTGCTGCTAATCGAAAAAGAGTAGCCCATCAAGCTATCTTAATATCCGTGTGGTCCTTAACCATATATCTGACGCCATATAACCGTAAATAAAATGTGTTGGGTGCGTCGTTAAATAAAACATTTCCTTCCTTCCTCGTCATGTGGTTTAATACCAATGTAATGGACGTAACGTGTCGAGAGAGCTCGGTGATCGCAATATACATGGGCTATATAATTATCGAGACTTGGTGTTCTTCCATTCTCCAGACCAAGTTCAGACTATGTATGATCAATATCTGTATATCAAACACTGATCTGTTATATTACATATTAGTTTGCTTGTTTTGTTTAACGACACAACTAGAGCACATTTATTAATTAATCATCGGCTATTGAATGTTAAACATTTGGTAATTCTGACAGAGAAGAAACCCGCTACATTTTTCCATTAGCGGAAAGGTATCTTTTATACACAGTTTGGCACAGACAGGAAAACATATACCACAACCTTTGACCACTGGTTGGAACGAGAAAACACCAATCAGTTGATCCTGCGATCTCAAGCGAGCTTTCAGCCGACTGAGCTAAATCACGCCCCTTTTCTAGACCAAGTCCAGTGTACGTATGTTAATTATCTGTATATCTAACACTGATGCTGTTATATCATATATTATACGTGTTCTTTTTAAAAAAAGTATCTTCTGTGGTGTTTAGATGTTCCTGACTTGGTCTTCATTCACTAGATCACTCGTTTGAAGAAACAGAAAGGACGATGTCACTCACACCAAACAGCATTTATTACATCTTTTCAACTATAGTGAAACAGGAAAGATGTTTCTATAAAGACACCAAAACGCAATGTTTAAAGCCGCACGCCCTAGTTCCATCCAGCGAAAATAAATTATAATTTACAAATCTACAAATCTGTAACACACTTAGATCACGTTTTTATCAAATGGAATGAACAAGCAGGGTTTATATCGATAAATACCATGGGAATCACCATGTCCCAATTGCTTGAAATAATTTTGAAAGTTAGTATTCTGATGCCTACGTCACGACAAATTTCACAGAGTGCGCACAGACTCGGGGTGCGTTCCTTTCACCTCTCCTGGACATGTTCCAACTGTCCCCTCTCCAGATATCGTAAGACTTATCAAAATTATTGGTTTTAAGGGTTTGTAACGTTTTGTATTGAGACACTTACTTGTCTGAACTTTATTGTTACTGAAAATGTTCACGAACTGTGAAGAAAAATCTCACAAATGAACAACAAGCAAACGACAACAAATCGGATGTTGATTGCGCGAACCGTGCACGAGAAAACAAACCGAACCAAAATGATAACGGTCACGTGGTATACCAACGTCTGTGACGTTTACACAGGAAGATTCCCTTTAAAAATAGATTGGACCTCGCTTGCTTAACGGTTTTTTCTCGAGTGCGCGCGGCTTTTACAAACATCAGTTTCAGAGAAATATAGTCTTTTGTTTTGCATTTTTAGCACAGTGGTAAAACGCTCGTTTGATGCACGGTCGGTTTAGGGTCGATCCAGGATGTGGGATGTTGCACATAAAAGATCCCTTGCTACTAATGGAAACATGCAGCGGGTTTCCTCTCTAAGACTATAATATTTAAAAATTACCAAATATTTGACATCCAACAGCCGATGATTAATTAATCAATGTGCTCCAGCGGTGTCATTAAACAAATCAAACTTTAAAAAGAACAAAGTTTTCTTTACTTTGCAAACACTAATATGACCAGAATCATGTTAGGACTGGCCAAAGTTGATAATGTAAGCCAATAGTTGTATCAGTAATGTGTAGATCAACGGTCAAAAGGAAACAATTTTCAAAGCTAGGGTCAGTGACTTTAAGATAAATCAATTTTTAAAAATGTACATGATGATGACCCGAGCAGTCTGAAAACTGGCGACAAAAGGTTCTCTGTGATGAAGATGGCCACGAGATGATGGATGGCAGAAATCACCTTTCCTGGATCACATTCTCTCGGTGCAGCGCGCTGGAAACGGTTTATTTATTAATTGCCATGGAGACTTGAAAGCGACAGTGCTGTTCTTTATTCGTTTGAACGGAGAACAAGCCGGACACGTTCTCGTCAAGCCACACGTGTTTTGCGTCAAGCCCCCGCTCTGTCGGACCATGTCGCGCTCACCCCGGCCATTGTCGTCCAGCGGTGACTGCTGCCCAAACACGACCTGGCACCACGGTGAGGCTAGAAAAGGCCATGTTAGACTTTGATGGAAGTTGCTTATTGAGATATAAAGGTCATGTGGTCAGCGCTGAACGACCACAGGTTAATGTGTGGCTCGCTGTCCGTGGGTTTAATCTGGAAAACCTTTGTTGGCGGAGTCACTAATTTTGTATGTATATTTGATTCGGGTTATTTGTCCTGTCGCGGATCACGAGAAAATCTGAAAGACCGTCACTCTTTCTTGTAGTTTTTTCTTTTCTATTTTTTTTAATGATGGTGATGATGCAATTTATTTTCTAGCTTATATACACATACGGCTCAAGTGCGATATCCAGGCACACAACCTCAAGGCCGTAGCTAGAGAGAGAGAGAGAGAGAGAGAGAGAGAGAGAGAGAGAGAGAGAGAGAGAGAGAGAGAGAGAGAGAGAGAGACAGACAGACAGACAGACAGACAGACAGACAAACACACACACAGACAGAGGACAGTACACAACACAGATATAATATACTAGTTAATAACGGTATCTCGCCGGTAATGTTTTTACGTAACCAAGCATACAAATATTTGTCTACGTAACAATTAAACAATGTTTAATTTTCTATTTTAGAAAAAAGAGAACAGCCCCTTTGACGTCATTCTACTATTAAAAATTAACATGTTTGGCACTGGAGTTCGAACTATTACCACTCTTTACTTCGAGGGGTCTGTTATTTGTTTACATTTATCCTAATTTGACACCCAATAGCCGATCTATTTTTCGTGCTGGGGTGTCGTTAAACATCTATTCTATTCGAGAGGTCTCAAAAGGGAAGCAACTCTCAATAAACCTCAGTAGACCAACAATGCATTACATGATGTGACATTCCTTTCTAGATGCAGGAATCAACCCTGTTTTTACACTATACTTATACGAGTTGAACCCTCCCTTTCTTAGCATAGCACATCCTAACATTCAAATCAGATATGACTCCAACAAATGAAATAAAGAAACTGGCACTCGTTTTCGCTCCTTGGCTGAAATGGTGGAATTATCCCCACTGGTGACTTCATGGGCCATGAATCATGAAAGTAGCTTGTGATTCTCTGCGAAACACATTTTTTATGACACACACAGTTTGCAATTCTGCTTGATTACATCAATGGCTATTTTAATTTTTATAAACAGTTTTGCTAACATGATAACTCAAGGAGAAGCCCTGGTCCATCTCAACCCTCAGTCTACTCTTGCGACCACCAACCTCATTGTCCTGTATATGTGAAGATAAATTAATTAATGGATGAATAGACGAACAAACAACTAAATTAATTAATGTTTATCGACACCCCAACACAAAGGAAAATCGGGTTTTGGATGTCAGACAGACAAAGGTACATAAACGAGCAAAAAAACAAAAACAAAAAAACAAAACAATTAACACCACTAGAGCATATTGATTTATTAATCATTGGCTATTGGATGTCAAACATTTGGTAATTCTGGCATTGTCTTAGTGCACCACGACTGGTACATCAAATGCCGTGGTATGTGCTATCGTGTCTATGGGATGGTGCATAAAAAAAGATTCCTTACTGCCAATCGAAAAGAGTAGCCCATGAAGTGGCGACAGCGGGTTTCCTCCTTTAATATCTGTGTGGTCCTTAACCATATGTCTGACGCCATATAACCGTAAATAAAATGTGTTGAGTGCGTCGTTAAATAAAAGATTTCCTTCCTTCCTTTTATCTTAGAGAGGAAACCCGCTAAATTGTGTTCATTAGTAGCAAGGGATCTTTTATATACGTTATCCGCACAGACATGGTAGCACATACCACGGCCTTTGATATACCTGTCGTGGAGCACTGGCTGGAACGAAATATAGCCCAATAGGCCCACCAACTGGGTGCATTAGGCGAGCGCTTTACCACTGGGCTAAGAATTCTGTTGGTGGCATTTTTCTTGCAAATGTCTTCAAGCCGATAGCCTTGCCCTGGGTTAGTTTCTGTAGTTTACGTAATAAAGACTCGAAATCAACAAAAACTCTTTTGACAATGTTGCAAGCGACACGCTGCCAGAAAGCAGAACGTGGCTGGGAGAGGGAACAAACCGCCTGGGGCTCCGGGAGAGGGGGTATTGTTGATTTCAATTTGGAGATGTATTGAAAAGGCGGGATTATTGTTGATGATGAGTGCGAGATGTTTATCTTGTCATGCACGACATTGTTTTCCTGTGCACGGGTTTAACAAGGTGCCGTAACACCATCGCGCTCCGCTCTATCGTCCTCTGTCGACTTTAATCACGTGGTCGAGTGGACCACCTAACACCTATCGATGTTACGCTCGTATCTGACACCCAGTCAAGTGGATACGGATGCTGAACTTTGAAAAAAGAGAAGATTATTATACAAGATAACCAATCAAATACTGTCTCAAACCAACCGGCTTCGATGGCGATATTTAGAGCTGGTGGTGTGTGGGATCGCTTCCCAGTACCGGTTTTCAGAGCTAGTTTTAATTGCGATCATATTCCACATTCCCTCCCTTCACCCTCTATCCCCCCTCTCTGTTTCTGTCTGTTTGTCTGTCTATCTGCGTGTATCTCTCTCGAACCTTAGTTGAATATAGTCATGAATACAATTTAAAATGAAAAGAAAAGTAGGTACTGGGATCGTATTGAATTATCGACTCCAACATATATACTAAGTCACGTAAACCGACCACTGCTCCACGACTTGTCTATTAAAGGTCATGCTATATGTTGTATGTCCCCTATTTAATTTATTTATCAATGGCATGGTCGCAAAATTAAATGTCTTGACATAGGTATAGAAACAGACAAAGAAATAATATTATTATGTTGATGATGTTGTACTATTAGCAAACACAGAAAGCAACTTACAAAAAAATGTTGGATGCCTTAGCCATATGTTGTAACAATAATGAACTGTTTGTAAATAACAACAAGTCACAGATTGTACATTTTAGAATTCCAAGTATATCAACAACTGATTCTTTCTTCGTCTGTGGAGATTCCTCCCTTGACCTATCGAAACAGTACACAATACGTGGGATTGGTTTTGACGGAACATCACGATTTTAGCATTATGGCTAAGCATGTTGCAGCCTCATCTCTAAATGTAAAGTCATGGGCAACGTCGGTTTTCAAACGTTTACCAAACTACACGATTCACATATGTAGCCTGCTACAGACTATCCTGCTGCAATATGGGGACTAAATGAATTTCCATGTGAAAATGATGTCCAAAACAAAGCTATGCGCTTTTATCTGGGTCTACACAAATATGCTCCAAACGCTGCAGTTGTTGGAGATATGGGATGGACAACATGAGACAATCAGTAGCTACAGCAAGGAATTGGTGCAGAACACTCAAACCTAATTCTAATAGGCTGGATTTTAGTGTTTTTAAATGGTCGAAGAATATAAAAAAAAATAGCATTTCAGATTTCCTGTAAAATGTAGTGATGTGGGTTTTAATAATACAACGAATCTTTTTAACAATCCAGTCTCTGTAATGCAAACGGAAAAAAAAGCAATATATGGTTTCAAACTTAAATGGAAAAATGTTTTGGAACGTGACACGTTTACTAGAAAAACAAAAATGGAGGTAATAAACTTCGTACTTATAAAGTTTTAAACATTAAATTACTACTGAATTTAGTTACTACGCCAGTGTTTGAATTGTACCGACGTGCGCTATCACTGCTTCCTAGTGGTACAGTACCTGTGGGATTAGGAATGGGTAGATATGAACATTTGGAGATTCACAAAAAAACCTGTTTTAATTGTCTTAATTATGTAGAATCTGAAAAACATGTTCTCATTCACTGTCCTCTTTATGATGACAATAGAGTAGATCTTTTTAAAAAGGCAGTAGCTGCTGTAGTAAACTTTAATAACATTTTAGATATCCCCCCCCCCCCCAAAAAAAAAAACCAAAAAAACCCACAAACAAAACAAAACCCACAAAACCCCCCACACCAACAACCCCCCCCCCCCCCCCCCCCCGTCCCCCAAAAAACAAAAAAACACAAACAAACCCCACAACAACAACGTTTAAGCCACCTAAACATTGTTAAACTTAAAGCCAATAGTTGCTATCTTATTTGATTATATCACTCATAACTCCATAGGAGTGGGGGCGGGATGTAGCCCAGTGGTAAAGTGTTCGCTTGATGCGCGGTCGGTTTAGAATCGATCCTCGTCGGTGGCGCCATTGGGCTATTTCTCGTTCCAGCCAGTGCACCACGACTGGTGTAAATAAGGCCATGATATATACTATCCTGTCTGTGGGATGGTGCATATAAAAGATCCCATGCTGCTAATGAAAAGAGTAGCCTATGAAGTGACAACAGCGGGTTTCCTATCTATATATATATCTATGTGGTCCTTATGTCTGACGCCATATAACCGTAAAATAAAATGTGTTGAGTGCGTCGTTAAATAAAACATTTCCTTCCTTCCACATTGTTGTTGAACTCTTTTTTTGAATCTATACACAAAGTGACACGTAAATAAATAATTCATCATTCTGTCTGTGAGAAAGTAGATACATAAAAGACCAGCGGGTTTTCTTTTATTACCAATCCGTCCTGAATATTGTGCGTGGAGTTGTCACTTGCACTCTGTGTATTAATTCTCTGACCCCCCAGTCCCAACCAGTGCCCCGCGACTGGCGTATCAAATACTGGCATGTGCTGTCTAGTATGTAGGTAAGTAAGTGCATATAAAAGATTCCTTGCTGCTAATGAAAAAATATCGCGTGTTTTCTCTGAAGACTACGTGTCGGAATGACGAAATGTTTGACATCCAGTAGCCGATGATTAATTAATCAATGTGTTCTAGTGGTGTCGTTAAACAAACAAACTTTAACTTTTAACATTTATGAACGTAATATATGTACATTAGTATCACGACAACCACAAAAGGCCGGAATGTTGTTCTCATGTGTAGCGGATCGTAGGATCGCTCCGCCTTAGTGCCTCGAACCAGTAATAAATTACCAAAATAAAACACATAAGATTTGAAACATAAATATTTCTTATTAAAAATATTAATAATAAAACTAAACAAAACAAAAACAAATTACGAAATATAATCGTATGTTATTTATTCAGTAATATTTCTTTTTAAAAATATTAATAATAAAACAAAACAAAACAAAAACAAATTACGAAATATAATCGTATGTTATTTATTCAGTAATATTTCTTGATGCTTTTTGAATATATTACATAAATGATTTGAACCAATAATATTTCTGAACACTCTGTGAACCAATGAATCATCCGCAATTTATTTTATATTTTATATTTCATGTTTCATTTAGTTTACTATGGAAAAAAAACCCGTTATTATCTATAATTTTATAGTTCAAAATAAATATTAGAAATAGATAAGATACCAAGAATGAACAATACAGAAGATTAATCAATTTGAGTTTATAATCATGTTCCAAATATCTGAATGCTTGTGTGGTCATCATTAAAGCTTTAAACAAGGATATATCATATACTTCAAATCCATGTTAAACAATAATTCGATAATTCAAAAACCTTTATATACTGACAAAATATGTATTCACGATCAAAAAAAAAAAAAAAAAAAAAAAAAATAGAAGAAGAAGAGAAATGAATTTAACTATGAATTATATACTTCACGATCTAAGGATAATGCCAAGTAACATATAAACGGTCAACCAGCGTGATGAAGATACGGCTGCAACATCTTGCTCTGGTTTGCATATTAAACACTTTTGATATATCCTTAAAACACAAGGGAAACTCGAATACAGAATAGAATCATGAATCATGAATTCTTTGATATTTTTCTCGTTTGTTTGTTTGTTTGTTTGTGTTTGTTTGTTTTGGAATTTTTGGGGGTGTTTGTAGGGTTTTTTTGTGTTTTGTTTTTGTGAAGGTGGGGTTGAGGATGGGGTAACGATTGCCACATCATCACTGTTAACAGTTTACTTGAACCCAATTACCAATGGGTTTGATTCTATTAAAATTCTACCGTGCCCGGTACAGTAAACATTGTGACAGCGTGTTCGTCCGATGATTGAGTGGCTGTTAAAGACTATCCCCACGACGGTAATTGACCAACCCAATCTCTCAAAACAAAGCTGGTCTAACGAATGCCAATTATTCAAGACACCCGATGCCATCCCATATCGACGTCAATATCTATCAATCATCATCGCCCCGCCCACCTTTGACGTGAAAAACAGACGTCACCTGCTCCGTCTTGCACGCACACAAAGTCAGCTTGGCGCGTGCTGTCATGGCAACTAACTAATTTTTGTCAAACAACGATACCATCTGATTAAACCAGTGTGCATTCCATCAGAAAACGTTTGGTTCTTTGTAATTAACTTGCGTCAAGCCTCTAATTAATGACTTAATCCCTGAATAACAAGCTGTAGCTTACACCTTTATTTTTTTTAAATATACTCTCAGCTTTTCGCCCGTGGCCGTTTTCACCACTGGGGTTCCCCCGCCCACACCGATGCACTTCTTTGTACGAGTGTAGAAAATGACCATATACTAAACATTTTCTCTTCATTAACTTGTTAATGGCTCCTGAAATTTGCACGGGTTTTTGACGACAAAAGAAAAAGGCGGTTTGGTTGTAAACACCACAAAAGACAAGTCTTACATTTATGCCTTTAGTAGACAATAATCTTAAAGACAATATCGAGTGGCCCATAAAAACGTTCTGTAATCGGAAATCCAATAATTTAAAATCTAAATCACTATACTCGTTATGTTTTGCACACTATTGCTTTCATCGACTTTGTCCATAAAGAAACTTTGAGGAGAGACGATCTGTTATACTTTCATCATTTCGAAGAAAACAAATAGACATTTCGAACATTTTAATGTCATAGAATTAAAGTTTTACGAGTCACTAGGGTCTGTTAAAAAGATTACCAATAGATCCGCCATCGACTTCACCAGACGTTTTTTCCTCTCCGTTATTTCATCTGCTAAACCAAGCCTAGACCATAATAGGTTCAAATGTTGACTCTAGTGTGACATTTTGATGCAATCCGAAGACGAACTGTAAGTAGCAAGTTTAAAAAAATGGCGGACACCGCTTCCGGAAAAAAAATATTGGGAGTCTGGAAGTTCGATTGCTTTACAAAGTATTTTAATAAAATCAAAATATTTTATAGAGTAATATTTGTAGAGAATGAGAAGAAAAAAAAAAAAAAAACCATTTTGGCAATTTGGGTTTACATTTAACAGCATAGCATCACATAATTTATGATAAATAAAGAAAGAAATGTTTTATTTAACGACGCACTCAACACATTTTATTTACAGTTATATGGCGTCAGACATATGGTTAAGGACCACACAGATATTGAGATAAATAGTTACATTATATTCCATTAGGTGTTAGTATTTTTCAGGATGTCTGGTTGTTTTTTCACTATAAGAATAGTATACACGATGGTGTCTTCAACTGTATGCAAAATTGTGTTCTGCAACCACTGTTTGTATCAACCAGTTATAAACAATTATGATAACCGTTTAAAACAAATTGATAAACTGCTACTAGAAGTGTATCACTTGTCAAGCAACCAATATGATTTTTAAAATCATAAATTTGTTCACAAAAGTACAATTATGATTTCTATATTTTCACTGTAACTAAAATACAGTGAAAATATGACTTTTCACCGATTATCGCTTTTATGGTTTCTGTAGATCAATACATTTCATTGCTATGAATTTAACAAATGTCATTATTCGACTCGTTTGCTTTGACTAAATTTTCAATTGCATCGAAATAAAGTTGTGGTAAATAGATTTAAAACATATTTATTTTCATATTAGGTTAAAAACAAAATTGGGCGTGATAATATAATATATTGTTAGAATAAAATCACGTAATTTGTGTTATTCAATCAGTTAACCATTTGACTCGTGTTTACGTCCACTGAAGGTTAAGGCACGACTGTCTTGGGCACATCATTCGAGAATCCCCGGTGGATGTGTCAAAGGCAGGGGGGTTTGTGTTATTTACAAACTGAACGTGATAATCGTTTACATTTCATTTCATTTCAACTTATTTTCGTGCTTATATTCACTTAAGGTTCAAGCACGCTGTCCTTGGCACACACCTCAATTATCTGGGTTGACTGTCCAGGACAGTGAGTTAGTTGTTAGTGAGAGGGAAGAGGATGTAGTGGTCTTACACCTACCCACTGAGTAATTAAAATTTGCTTTTGGTGGAAGCTGGTACCGGGCTGCGAACCCAGTACCTACCAGCCAGCCTTATGTCAGATGGCTTAACGACGACATCACCGAGGCAAGTATAAACGGCGTTACGCGTACGCTGGAAGCCGTTCATACTTAAGTGTGTAAAGCGGCTCTGTGGTTAATTCTTACATGAACGTCAAACAATATCATGTATAGTCTTTATAATTCCAGCTGAATAATAATTTCATTAATATAAAATACGAACTATTTCTTAGGGAAATCGATATATGAATTAAGGGAAATTCCCATTTTGTGATAAGGGAATTCTCACATTCATTATTTCATACATTAATACAAACAAGTTTAAACAATAAATTTACATTTAGTGATTCAAAATTAACAATTAATGTAAACAGTCAATTTATTCATTTGAAATAAATAAAATAACTGAAATGATCTATATTATTTTTTAAGCATTGCCGAAAGTAGTGCAAACTTAGGATTCATGCAGTTAAGTAACATGACGTTATCTGGACCAAAAAGAAAAAAAGAAAAAAAAAAAAAAAAAAAAAAAAGAAGAAGAAGAACGAGCATTTATCTTTGAATTATACCGCAGACGTCGTTTCCTGTAAAATATCTTCTCCCTCTTCTTGTTTAGCTGCAAAGCGAGGATCCAAGATTTTTTAATAGATGGGGGCCCAAACCTGTTGTTGTTTTTGAAAGTAGAATTTAAATGTCTTTGAAAGGTGAACGGGATAAGTTTGCATATTTTGTTTTTGTGTGTGTATTCTGACGAATGTGTAATTCCACCAGACAATCCCTATCATGATCTGAAAAGTGATGTACACGCCCGCGGGGTCCTCTAGGTTCACGTCAACAGAACCAGATCCTTCAAACGTCATGGGTGAACAATAATAATTTTAAAAAATATCATAAAAACGTATCCACTCTTTTGAAATCTATCAAAACGCGCGTGTACCATCTGTTTGGTTTACCTGCCGTCATTTTGAAATGCAAGCGTCCCTATCGCCATTGTGATGTTACTTTGGTCATTCATATTTAAAGTTAGAAAGATATGATCTTTTATCAACTGGTGATTATCTTGTCAAAACACCCGATGTATTAATGATCTGTGTATGCCAGATGTTGATACATTATTACTAGACTCAAGTCAACCTTGCTCACATGGACATCGCTAGTAAAAAGTTTGTTTTTGTTTAACGACACCACTAGAACACATTGATTTATTAATAATCGGCTATTGGATGTCAAACATATGGTCATTTTGAAAGTCATAGAGAGGAAACACGCTACATTTTTCCATTAGTAGCAAAGGATCTTTTATATGCACCATCACACAGACAGGATAGCACATATCACGGCCTTTGATATACCAGTCGTGCTGCACTGGCTGTGTCGAGAAATAGCCCAATGGGCTCACCGACTGGGATCGATCCCAGACCGACCGCGCATCAAGCGAACGCTTTACCACTGGGCTACGTGCTGCCCCCATCTCTAGTAAGCAGACACCTGTCTTAAGAAGCCACCATTGCAGCGTTTCCATATGCACCTTTCTAGGCTATAGACAGGTCAGTACATACCACAGCCTTTAATGTGTCATTCGTAAAACACTGACCGGGCAACCCTGGCAATTAAGACAGTGGTCACGGCAAAAATATTCCACGGCATTTTCCACGGCAAGTTTGTATTCAGTGTGTACGATTTGTCAGTATTACAACAACAAGCAAAGTAAGAAAACTGAAAGTTCCGTGGCAAAAATTAATGCCGCGGAAAATTTAAAACATCGCGGCAAACACCACGGCACTGCCGATTGCCGTGAATGTCAGGATTGTTCGGACGGGAAAAACAATAAAAACCGAGTTTTCGAGTGCAATCGATCCTACTTCGAAGGTGTGTGTGTGTGTGTGTGCGGGGGGGGGGGGGGGGGGGGGGGGGGGGGGGGGTGGGGGGGGGGGGGGGTTCTATCTGCCCTCGAGTAGGAATCGTGACTTGTTTTAAAACTCTCAAAATTAAGTCAAATTCCCTGGGCTGATGACGTCACACATTACGCAATAACTGTCATACACAGTGCTCATCCCGACGAGACGTCACAGTCAAGGAAGTCACATAGTCACGGTGGTGCTTGCATCAACATGGCAACTCGATAACGGCTCCCCCAGAGACGTACAACTACAACTAGAACCGCCCCTGGGTGTTATTGGAAACAACACCCGAGAAATCGTTCGTGTTAAATATGTTGGTGTAATGATTCTAAAGATACTCTCTCGTTCGGCGTGCCCAGTTGGTGGAAAAACAGACTTTGTTATCTCCCCTGATGATCAGAACAGACTGCCATTGTTGACATGTATCCGTAACAGCAGTAAAAGTGGGGTTTAGATCAGGGCTGGTCTAGAATTTTAACGGGGGAAGGGAGAGAGAGCATTGTAAGTATTATTTATATTTAGTAGGCTTGATCTAATATTTTCTCTAACATAAGCATAATAGTTGTAAATAGATAATTCAACGTGAGAGGCAAAAGGAAGGAATGTTTTATTTAACAACGCACTCAACACATTTTATTTATGGTTATATGGCGTCAGATATGGTTAAGGACCACACAGATATAGAGAGGAAACTGGCTGTCGCTACTTCATAGGCTACTCTTTGTCGATTAGCATCAAGGGATCTTTTACATGCACCGTCCCACAGACAGGATACTACATACCACGGCTTTTGTTACACCAGTTGTGGAACAATGGCTGGGACGAGAAATAGCCCTATGGGTCCACCGACGGGGATCGATCCTAAACCGACCGCGCATCAGGCGAGGGCTTTACCACTGGGCTACGGCCCGCCCCAACGTGAGAGGCGGTCGGTTATAATTTATCTTATGATCTTACGAGTTCTTTCAAAACGTATCTAACAAGCGAAAGTTTATATATCCTCTCCTTTTTCGACTAAACTTATATACGCTTGCAGTTAACTTATGCACCACAGACCAATCAATTCGAGTTTAACATATACGTCACAAAGTAATCAGGTTTTCTTATCGTGCTTATTTCATTCGATGGGATGGCTGTGGTGACCAGGTCATCACCTAGGAGCAACCAATAATAAGTGTTATTGCTGTGTGAGATCAGTTCAGTTTAATTCACATTACCAAACAATGTGGTGTGAACAAAAATAAGATCATAAATAAGGTAATGTTCTAACAAACGAGTGTGTAAGAAAAGAAGAAACAAATGTTCCAATGGGTGATGCGTGAGACCACTTTCTTCTGTACACACATCCCACAAAATAAAATATTAGACTAGCACCGGCCTCGGTGGCGCAGTGGTTAAGCCATGTGACTACAGGCTGGTAGGTACAGAGTTCGCAGCCCGGTACCGGCTCCAAAACAGAACGAGTTCTTAAAGGCTCAATGGGTACTACTCACTAACCAATAACCAACTAACAACTAACCCACTGTCCTGAACCCACTGTCCTGGACAGACAGCCCAGCTAGCTGAGGTGTGTGCCCAGGACAGTGTGCTTGAACCTTAATTGGATATAAGCACGAAGATAAGTTGAAATGAAAATGAAATTAGAGTAGCCTCTACCCGTTGATCAATCCAGCTTGGTTTACTCTATCAGGAGCTGAAGCTCCCGCTGGTATAGCTCTCTTACCACGTCAAGGAATGGATCTTGAGATAGATGCCTCGAATGAATTGCATGACACGTGTAGTACTAGCTGTGGAGTCGGCTTTGAGTAGTTCCAAATAGGTCCGTATTCACTTCTTAAACTTATATAGGCATCGAGAGAGAGATAAAGAGAGAGAGATAGAGAGAGAGAGAGAGAGAGAGAGAGAGAGAGAGAGGGGGGGGAGGGGGGGGGGGGGGGGGGGGGGGGTAGTGCATCCATCCGTTAAAAAGTCCCAGTTGTGATCTTCCAACGCCTATACATGAATGAATGAATGAATGTTTAACGGCACCCCAAATAATACATCGGCTATTGGATGTCACACAATGGTAAACATACAAATGAATTGATCAACATCAATAAAAAAAAAATTAATAATAATCTAAAATCAAGTTAAAAACTAATAAAAAAAGGTGTAAATATCACAGGTAAGTATCTATCTATCTATTCATATCTGTCTGCCTGTCTGTCTGCCTGTTTGTCTATCTATATATCTGTTTATCTGTCTTTCTATTTTTTTCTATCTGTCTGTCTGTCTACCCTACCTACTTGTCTACCCACTCACACACCCATTCATCCATTTATTTATTGTTTATAATTTATTTATTTGCATTAAATTTAAAACTATGATTATTTGTGTGTTTGTGCTCTATTGAATGTAGGACTGAGGTTGACTCAAACTAATTACAGGCCGCACCATCGTAAAAAAAATGATAAATCTACGAACGACTCCCCACCCCCCACCTCCCGCCATGTTCTGGACGTTCATTAGCACTAATAATATTTGGTTTTGTTCATGCGGGCCGCCTGCGTTGTGAACGAAATGTTTTTTTGAGCCTAATATTGAGGTGGGAGCCAAAGAAGGCGTTTATTTCGAGTGCCAATAGACGTCAACAACACACTGCGGTGAAAGGCATGCTGGGATAGCTACACGTACCGCTCACCTCAAAATTACACCCTCACCCCCTTGACCTTACAATCAATTTTAAAATGTTTTATTTTATTTTATTTTTTTCAGACCAGCTGCTAAAGCAAGTATGTCAGAAGATTAGGAAGCTGACATTATCCCGACAGATGCGAAATCTGTCACACGACTTCGTATAATGAGAGTTTGATATGATTATCAACTTTTGCGAAGGCGCGTGGCGTTTTTAAAATGCATCGCTCCGCGGACAATGGCTGTCAACTCGTGGCATGTCTTTCCGATGATAAGGTGAAGTGTTGGGCTCGCGACTGCCATATGGTAGAACATAAAGTAGGCAGGTCGTTCCACAACCACACACCTGTTCAATACACCACTCGCCGCTGATCCGTCCTACATTTAACCACAGTCACAGTGATTTTTTTACGTTTCGTTGCAATAATTAGTCTAGTTTTGTACTTATCCAGTGTAAAGCGGGTTAAGGAGATTATGTACCTCCAGTCTGAGTCTGAGCTCTTTCGTGGTGTCGGGCTTCCTTCTGATTTCAAACAGAGATTTATCTAACAGGTGGTCAGCGCCAACAGGTTTCAATTAGTCAACACAGCAGGGATGTAAGTTCGAATCCGATCAACCATACATAACACGAACATAGCCATTTTTGGGGGTTCTCTTTTTAAAATATATACATTTATTTCCATGTTTATCGTACTTCGTGTGTTAGATGCCCAGCTGTTTGGCGAGTTTGGTTAACAGATTCAACAAAATGCACACGGTAGAACTGTGTTTGTGAGTATATATAATAATAATTGTTAAATTGTCGATGTTTGTCGTCAGAGCTGAATGATGTTTTCTCCTCATTTTCTTACAGCACAAGTTTGTTTTGTACCACTACGACATATTAATTCATTATTCATCGACCACTGGATGTCAAGACATTTTGTAATTGTGACATGGTCTTCAGAGGAAGTCGGCTACATTGTTCCATTAGCAACAAGGGATAGTTTACATGCACTTTTTCCATAGGTAGGACAGCACAAACCTCGGCATTTTATACACCAGTCGTGGGGCATTGTCTAGGACTGAATTGTCAAGGGGTGTATACCGAGGATACAGACCTCATCGCCGAATTCCAAGTGCTCTGTAAATACTGCGTTTAACGTATGGATATAATACATTTGTTTTAGTTGGCAGGGGTGTAATATGTTGTTCAGATGGGTAGTTCTAAAGAAAATTGCATAAAATACATGCTAATGCATTTTCAAGATTGTAGGTATTATTTCTTAAAGTTGCATCGCCTCCGCAAACAAATCCTGCAACTGATAAACAAAGGCTAACTGGGGGAGGGGGGGGGGGGGGGGGGGCAGCATGGTTTTAGGCTTGTATAAACAAAAGTATATGTTATTTTTGTTGAACTATTGGAGCTCATTATTAAATATTCAGGACATTTAGAATACAATTCAAATTTCTATTTAATATTACGATTATTAGACGGATTGTTTTCTTTTGTGTCGTGGCGTGGTCTGTGTGTCGTTTGTCCTGGTAGTTACATGCCTATGGAAAGAACTACGTATATTATGATTGTACTGTAGTATTTTGAAATGTATGTTTTACTAAAAGGCGGACGCGTCGTATATTCCATCACACATCGCGTGTCCGCGTCGGTTGTTAAGATGGCCAAAAGGTTTATTAAAATCATTTATTTCAATAAATAAATGTCGGTTTGTAACATTATGGACTGAATTTACAAAGCCTGGGCTTGTTTTGCTACGTACAATTACAACGCTTAAACATAAAAAACAAGCTTTGCAACTTCGACATTTTATGTTTTTGCTAGTTATTATTTAAACTAACGTTTAGTGTTTTCTGTTTGCGTTTATCATACAAAACGTTTTCAAATAGTAAATACTATACTGAAAGTATTATTTTAAGCGACATAACACTTCAAAATCATGTATCAAATTTGTTTTGCAGTCACACGTTTCCCTAATCGTTGAATACATCTTCATTAAAGATGTATTTGTAACAATTTACAAAATTATGTCAATCCCTTTCCTTAAAATCCTTCTTTTGGGAAGAGTAATGGTCAATAAAAGATTAATAATGGCCCACAGGAGTCTATTAAAATGAAAAACGATGGTGAATGCGGGGACCTTGCTGAACCCACCTGTTTCATCCATTCATCTTAGTCTTCTCGTCTGCTTTTCGCTTACAAGCAGACGACATTAAAGCGCGCGCGATTCATGTCAATTTCATATCAAACACAGACGCATTAAGCTCAATAAATTTCACACTCGGTAAACTCCAAACCAAGTGTATCGGTGCGCTTTTCTGTATTACTACATGTTTCTTACCTCCAGGCACGGGAGAGCGGGGATAGGGGAAGAAATTAGTAACAGACGTTGAGATAACAGTGATGGGAACGTGTCCCAGTCTAGACCAAGTGGAAAAACCAACTGACACACGAAGACTGTGATTTGGTTTATGCTTTAGAGTTCATACTAATGATGAGTATGGCGGGTCTTGAGGAAATTTATATAACCATAAATGTTTCCGTTTTATTTGAACATTTTGTTCTTTTCTCCAATGTAGTCCGCCTCTAATGTTACGCAATTTAAAAAATAAAAACAAACGAAACAGTTAACTAAAATCATTAAAAGCAGTTGTAACGAGAAAACTGACAATAACACGCGTGAATCTACTCACCAGTAATACACTAAAATAATACAAACAGTTGATGTATACTAGAAGCAGTGTCATACATAACACTTTATAAACTGCCCTTTGCATATTAAAGAGAGATTTAAGAGACATTCAAAAAGACGTTGTGATAGTTGTCAGAATATGCAGCCAATGACTCATCGTTAGAAGCGTGGTCTACGGACAAGTGTTTCTATAATCAGAACGGAACTCCATTTACCCACAACACCATCGGTGTTACATTTGAAGTGGTTTACAAACATTTCGGCAGCAAGTATACTGCTTAAAAGAATAATTCAATCAAACATTGAAATAACTAAATAAATTAACAACACCTAGTTAATCACTTTCACACATGCACACAATAATATACAGGCAATATAATCAAACTTACAAAAAGTAACTTACGAAAGATAAATATTTTTAAACACGTCGTTAATGAAATTAACAAATGTACATAATTTCTTTATATTTGATATTGTAGGGGTGTTAAATAGCTGACTTAATTTAATGGTGTTGGGTCTAGTATCAAAACATTTCTTTAGATATGTACTTCGTTTCTTAGTTAAATCGGGACACTATAATAAATAATGGAACTCATCACCTAGTGCAATGTTACAAAGAGGACATAATTATTCTATCTCTTTTTTTCATTATTCTGCCATCTGTCTGTTTCAATCGGTAGATAATGATTGCTTGTACTTAAGCGGCTGAAAATAATGCGACGTTTTTCAGGCAAGTACAGAAGGTAGTTTTCACATTCATGTTTTGTTTTAAATATCCTATAGGTAATGCATTTTGGATTCACGATATATAGTTTCCACTCTGTATGTAGAAACGGTTTGTTTGTTTTGTTTAACGACACCACTAGAGCACATTGATTTAATAATTATCAGCTATTGCATGTCAAACATTTGCTAATTTTGACATAAAGTCAAGTATGTATTTAGAAAGACTGCCAATTTACAACGTCCGCTAGTACAGGCGCCCAAAAAACATTTCTATAGCTTTCATAAACTAATGCATCTTTGAATGCGTACAAAGAATAATGCTTTGAGCATGGAAATGTAAGTAATATGCAGAAATAGTGCTCTAATTATTTTGTGGGATAATTGCCTTTAATATGATATGATATAAACAAACAAAGGAAGAAAGAAATAAAAAAAAAGAAAGGAATGAAAGAAAAAATGCTGACATTTGTAAACTTGTTGAGAGTTTATCATTCACACATTCGGTGGACACCCGGGCTCCTCTGGGAGTTGTTCCTGCCTGATCAGAGTGCATGGCGAGTTGAACCCTTAGAACCAAGACCCATTAGGGACCATTCTCACGAACCTGCGCTCTACAATAGATGTCTGATTTTTTAAAACGATAAACCCTGTCAACTGACCTCGACTAATTCGCTGGCAGTTTGCGGCTGGCTTACTTAACTCTGCTCAGTGTAGTAATTTTATGGGTGCACACTGTGTCCAGTTTAGCAAGTTTATGGGTGCACCCCAGCATGATCCACGGCGGTGAGGAAAAACTCGAATTCCCCGGGCTCCGTTCAGGAATGCGTGCCAGGCGTCAGAGCGCCGTTTACAAGACAAATGCGAATAGCAGGTGTTGAACCGGACTCGCTGCTGTAATAATGGTCAAGTGGAACCGATCTGAGGTCGGTAGCTGCTGGGTTCGTATCTCAGAACCGGCGTTCATCCACAGTGAGTTTCAACAGCTCATATCCAATTACGGTTCATACATGATGTCCTGGGCACACATTTGAGTTATCTGGGATGTCTGTCCAGGACAGTGGGTTAGTGAGAGAGAATCGGTGTAGTGGTCTTACACCTACCCTTTGAGTCGTTAAACTCGCTCTGGATGGGAGCCGGTACCAGAATTCGAACACAGTGCCTACGAACCTTAAGTCCGATGGCTTAACCACTAAACTACAGACTCCGGTTTCAACAGCTCAACGTTTAATTAAGCGGCAGATTTATTGATTTATTTTTGTTATAATGACACCACTAGAGCATGCTGATCTATTCAACATCGGGTTTTGGATGTAAAACATTTGGTAATTTTGACATATTGTCATAGAGAGGAAACCAGCTATATTTGTCCATTAGTAGCAAGGGATCTGTTATATGCACCATTCCAGACAGGATAACACATACCACGGCGTTTCATATAAAACGTCGTGGTGCACAGACTGGAAGAGAAATAGCACAATGGGCCTATTGACCGGGATAGATCCTAGACCGACCGCGCATCACGCGAGCTCTAGTGGTATCATTAAACTAAACAAACTTTAACTTGATTTAGCACTAAAAATTTATCGAGGAATTAAAAAAAAAAAATGCTAAGGTCCAGCCAAGAAGGCTTGAATGTGGGATACTTTCTACAATTACTTAACCTAATTTTAATTGTAAATAAAAAATACCCTCCCCCACAGGTACCCCAAACAGAAAGCCCAAGTACTAATACTATAGTTGCATATAAAAGAGTAGTATATAACACAACTATAGCAAGCTGGGCGTTATTGGTTGGGGGTACCTGTGCTTTTACACACTCGGGAAAAATTCCCAAACATTTAGATACACTTACAAAAAGAAAAAGAAAATGGAAATAATAATAATAATAATAATAATAATAATAAAAAACAAAATAAATAATAATATAAAATAAGGGAACAAAACTTGTTTTCTTCTTCAAGGTGTTGTGTAACAAGATCACGATGTTTAATAAACAGTCGTCTAAGTATATACTCTTCTACATTTAATCCCAAACATGCCAATTTTCATTCTGGGAAAGTGAAAACAATGTTGTCAACACGACCCAACAACCATCAATTTATTTCCGAATTGGTAAATTTAGTACATATCAACCAATTAATGTCATTTCCATACATCCTTCTCGAACAAGCTGCTTGGGCTAGTTACTTCCCTTGAAATTGGTGAATTTGTTTGGCTGGTGTCAGACATAATTAGAAGTATTCAGGTTTAAAAGTTCGCTGCAGTTGTTTGGTGATTGGTTACACAAGTTGTAATTTGGCAGGTTAACCATTTGAAAGGTCACTGGTCTGTTAATGTAACCAATTGGAAAGGTTAGTGAGAGTTGAATGGTTTACAAATGAAGAAAACCGGTGTGGCATCTCAACTCAATTTAATGATCTTCTTTAAAATTAATGTCTTCATTATAACTATAATTAGAGCAATTAAACTGATTGGTTGAAACACTTTATTGCAAATAGTACACACACACACACACACACACAGAGAGAGAGAGAGAGAGAGAGAGAGAGAGAGAGAGAGAGAGAGAGAGAGAGAGAGAGAGAGAGAGAGAGAGAGAGAGAGAGAGAGAGAGAGAGAGAGAGACACACACACACATATATGAAATATATGAATATACATATACATATATACATATATATATATATATATATATATATATATATGCGATATGCGACTGAATGTCAGTACCGTGTGACTGACTGCCAGTAACACGGCTAACTTCACTACTAGAGTAGATATATCTGTATAAATGCAGTTTGCGATTGAATGTCAGTACCGTGGGACTGACTGCCAGTAACGCGGTTAATTTCAAGAGTATGTTGACCATCACATAGTTTAAAATGTGCTGAGGGGTCGTTAAACAAACATTACTTTCCTTTCCCTAGCTCAGTGTCCGTAGTTGTTTGACTGTTAATGCGTACATTTCAGAGTATTTCACTAATAACATGAGATTAATGCAAGGTGACGTGCTGTCACCTATTTCATTTCATTTATTTATGAACGGTTTTTAAATGAATGTTATTGAAGAAGTTGTATATCATATGAATGTCAATATATAACATTGTGTTCATTGCTGTATGCAGTTGAATAAGTCTTCATCTTATTCTTTGAGACCGTCATAAGCGTACGAGACGGGGGTGGGTGGGGGTTGCAACTGCCCCTCTAGTACTGGAGGAAAACCTGAAAATCGGGCAAAAATGATAGAGATTCGGGAAAAACAAAATGTGCTTTCCACGATTGTACCTTCAAAATTAGTTTAGCAGTGATGTTAATATGAATAAATGTATAGTTATCCAGATTCGGAAATTTTTGTCTAATTCGGGCAAAATCCAACCTGCCCCCCCCCCCCCCCCCCCCCCCTACAAAAATGGGAGCCCGTACGGCTATGCAGACCGTTCACCGTCTGTAACAATTGTCCGACTGTTTATAAGAATATTTCAAACTGATTAACGGATTTTATATCTCATATATATATAGACTTCCTGTGTTAATGGAAAAAGGTAACAGGTTTCCTCATAAGACTACACGGTCAAAATTTAATGTTTGAAATTGAATAGCCGATGATTAATTAATCAAAGTGCACTAGTGGTGTAGTTAAACAAAACAAACTTTCCTTACTTTGTTGTAACTGTCCAAACGCTATCGCAGTGTTTTTTAGAGGAAAGAAAGAAAGAAAGAAAGAAATGTTTTATTTAACGACGCACTCAACACATTTTATTTACGGTTATATGGCGTCAGACATATGGTTAAGGACCACACAGATTTTGAGAGGAAACCCGCTGTCGCCACTTCATGGGCTACTCTTTCCGATTAGCAGCAAGGGATCTTTTATTTGCGCTTCCCACAGGCAGGATAGCACAAACCATGGTCTTTGTTGAACCAGTTATGGATCACTGGTCGGTGCAAGTGGTTTACACCTACCCATTGAGCCTTGCGGAGCACTCACTCAGGGTTTGGAGTCGATATCTGGATTAAAAATTCCATGCCTCGACTGGGATCCGAACCCAGTACCTACCAGCCTGTTGACCGATGGCCTAACCACGACACCACCGAGGCCGGTTTTTCAGAGGAATTTAACAAATGTATTTGTTTTAATGGCAACGTGTAATGTCTGTTTCTGGATACGTTTGACTTCTAGTTATATATAATACGTTAGTGTAGTGTATACTGTAAATGCCCCTTTTAAAAACTGCACCCCTCCCTAGAAAAATTCTGTATCCGCCCTTGCGGAAGCCAGCATCAACCGGCCTTGATGACTTAACCAGTGCACCATCGTTGTCATAAAACTATTTGTAAAGTGTTATAAAATAAAACAATCGTGATTGTCAATCGTTTTTTGCCAGCCCAGCCGACCGTGACAGACTGCCAGCGACTGGTTGTAAACTCAATCAAGACGAGGACGCTGAAATCGTCTTCATTTTCACGCTTCACTGATCATTGACATGGGACGGATACATTTGACAGAGGGTGGGAGTGGGGGTGGGGGAAGGGGTGGGGGTGGCTGGTGGAGGTGCGAAATATTACAGACATTTAGAAAAGGGTGTCACAAAATGTAGTGCGCACCGGCCTCAGTAGTATAATGGTTAAGCCATCGGGCTTAAAGCTGGTAGGTACTGAGTTCGCGTCCTGGTACCGGCTCCCACCCAGAGCGACTTTAACGACTCAATGGGTAGGTGTGAGGTCACTACACCGAATTTTCTCATTGACTAACAACTAACCTACTGTCCTGGATAGACAGTCCAGATATCTGAGTTATGTGTCCATGACAGCGTGTTAGAACCTTAATTGGATATGAGCAACAAAATAGCTATAAATGAAACGAATGAACTTTAGTGCGAAAATATTCATAAGAGATGTTCAGCGCCTGTATAATAACAAGGGGTGGGTGAGTAGGTTACATACCCCATGGAAATTATTTGTGTCCTACCGTACATATATCTGCGTTGAAAAAAAGAAAGAAAATAAAGTTAGAAAACAATCATGTTACATTATTTAGAACTTTATTTTTATTTGTTTCATTGTAAGGATGATTTATTATTATTATTATTATTATTATTATTAACAGTCGAGTATCATATTTGGAACTTTCGTTTTATAAGTTCCATTGTAATGATGATTTATTTATATTTTTGTAAAACTAGAACACATTGTAGAATGTTTCGCTATTGAAAACCTCCCAAACAAAGAGCCTTTCTTTACAACCGGCCGCATTTCTGCGGACTCCTTTAGATGCTAGGACGCACTGCAGCTGGCGTATCTTATTAGCTCCGCTAGAGGTCGCTGGGCGTGACGTCACTAAACGCGGCTCATTCAACTCGCAGAAGGCGTACGAGTATGTAGCTTGTGTCTGTTCTAAACGATGGGATGTTAGTGATGGTTGATTTTTCGTACATTTTGAACGGATTTTACGTGTTGTTGGTGTACAATTAGACGCTGATGTAGCCCGCTTCATGATATATTCGACTGTGTGTAGCTGGAAGTGTTTACTCCATCAAGGTAAGGTTTTAATCGCACGCGCCTCTTGTTTTGCATAGCCCAGCATTGTTTATCAGACGATGAGGATTTCTCCAGTCCTGTCCACAGATGTCAGCCATCTGTATCCAGCCAGTGTTTACACACAGAACGGCCCTTGTTCTCACAGACCACTCGTCTCTTTGAGCTTTTACAGCCCACGTTTAAATATCATACACGATTTACAGTACAAATGGAATTTAAAAAAAACACCTTTAGTTGGGTTTATTAAACTCAGCCTACCTGTCAGTTCCAAATAGTAAATATTCCTAATTATGTATTAACTAATTTTAAACATGGACTATACAGAGTTAGTACACTATATTACTGTACACTTCACCACACTAGCAAATATTCCTATTTAAGTCTTTAATATTCAGAAAAAACGTAGAAAATGTTATGCTTTAAATACTGAATTTAAAATGTTTTAATTAAAAAGTTTCATTGATGACATTGAATGGTAGATGTACATATAGACATTAATAACATTTTACAACTTTTATTATTATTATTTGTTAAATAATACATGTATATATAAATGAAATATTTTATTATTCGCTAATTGCATTTAATGCCCAATGTATGCGTTTTTAAATTATCATTTTATTTTTTTATTTTTTAAATAAATGACCAGTTATAACTTCGTTACTGTGGTAGTATTTTTAAATATCACCAGCAACAATGTAGAAAGTTTAATTTCAAATGTGCTTTGTTGACACGGATGTGATGTAGCCTTGTTTGTAAACATGTCTGTTTGCTGTAAACATGGCTCTCATCTTCGGCTTGTCTCTTTTTACAATGTTCAGGTATTTCATTCCACGTTTCATACCTGTCACTTTTAACATTTCACACCGGCCACAACCATCTCACGTCATACAGTGAGAATGTCCACCCTGAACAATGATTGGTTGATTGAATAATAGGATCACGAGTAATGGGATTTGGCAGAACAACACGATGACGCCATGGGTAACCATAGAAATACGGTTCCCACAGAAACGCTCGTTCTACAATGTGAATATGTATGTAAAAAAAAAAAAATAATAATAATAATAATAAAAAAACCCAATTAATAACATAAACAAACTGTAGTGTCGTGTACATGGGCGTATGGGGACTCTTTGATTTTGGGGGGCTGGAGGGGTTGATTTGCCCGAAATTTTACCCAGATAAAAACTGCCCGAATTTCCCCCACTGTTTTTGCCCATGGTCGTGTAGAAGGAAGAAAATTCAAATGTTTTATTAAACGACGCACTCAACACATTTTTGTTTTACGGTTATGAAGTGTCATGTAGTGACGTACATGTTTAAACCAGTAGTCAGTGTCCAAGCTGTCTGGCGGTAAATACGAATTGAAGTTCAAGTTAAATTAAGTTTAGTACTCACTAACTGCTAAATCATTAATGAGCCTGTATTGTTTTGTGACATGTTGTTCGACTGATGAAACACTGCATGTCAAACAACAACAAGGTTACTTAATTCCACAGTTGCATTACACTAGTAAAATGCACAGACTTTAATTATCCCCCCCCCCCCCCCCCCCCCCCCCCCAACAAACAAAAAAGAAAAAAAGTAACCAAACAATCCAGATATTGTATACTTCAAATGAACAACACTTGCAGATTTTTGTTTCGTCTTTTAAAGATTAACACGTACATTTTCCGACTGGGATGAAACGCCGACTAATCTGCTTGAATAATGAATTACATTTGTACACAGTCTGTTTTGCACACCTTGGATCACTCAAGGTGCCAGTTCCCTGTATGCCCCAGCAACGAGTGTCCGGGTCCCCTCCGATGCCTTGTATCATTATTGATCCAGTTCCCTTTGCGTGTTGCACTCTCTCAAGAAGAACTGTTGTGACAAGCGACACCATCGACTCGTAAATCGCTAACTAGTGTGTTCTTTTCTCCTTTGTTCTTCATAGATGTGCTTTAATGGTTGAGTTACTTTAAAATGGGATTAACAGTGAAGGGTCCCCAAAACCCGTTTGCCACAAAACAAGGTAAAAAAGGCTGAAAGGGAAAACCATTAGATAAGTTTCAAAAGTTGTCACAATTAGACCGGAACTCGTGTTGCGTTTTGACTGATTTGCGTTACGTTTGTCATGCTCGAATGGTGATGGTGCTCTCTTTTTTTTCTAGTGCTCACCTTATTTTATAACTAAAATGCGTGGCGTGGCTACCATTGGCTTCGTAGCAGTTCACATATAGTAGTTTTGTTTTCTCACTCATATGTCTACCAGTTGCTGTCGCTTCTAAGCAGTTCACATCTAGTCATGTTTCTCCAATACGGTGATGAAAATAGTTTGATATACCTTAGTAAGTTACTTCCATTGCTTGTTTCATTCTTATCGACCTCACCACACAAAACTAAAAAACCCGGGCCTGATACATTCATTTGTATGGCCACTGTAAAATCATGTAGTAAACCTATTTGCATCTATATAATATAACCCCCCCCCCCCCCCTCCATTTTTTTTTACTAAAAGGTCCTCATTTATTATTGCCAATACGTATGCAGTTTGGATTTACTATTACTGATTCTGTTATTTCGATTATAAAAATCGGCTCAAAACAAAAGGGTACTTTCGTATGCAAATCTATGTGTATGACCAATGAATTCTCAATCAATGCAGCAACACATAAATCAAATGTGTACATTATAGAAGGTAATTATGGAACAGTAGTGTGGTATAAATGTGAAATCTGCATAATATATTGCTTCGGACATCACATCAATTGAATTCTGATGCCGAGGGCTACGGTAATGTGTAGTTAAGTTTGCCCAAACTCCGCCTGAAGGTACCAAACGAACTGGTTGTATTACTGGGGTTTGTAACAAGGCAATACGAGTTTCCGTCTCAGGGCTGTTTGCTGTTTGGTTCAAGTTCACATCTGATGACTTTCCCATGCTGATGGGTCAATGGGTTGAAGGTTTGCAGTGGTCGATTAAAACCAGCCGTCGCACATTCTTAAAATCAGTATAATCCGAAACGGGGCAGTTCCGTACCCAGCGGAACGAAGTGAGACATGCGCTGTTCAATTTTATTCTCATTTCGTATCGTGTTACGATCTGAATTTTACCTTTACCGTTTGTGAGGCCAGTTTTTCTAAATAGTATGTTCTCACCCAACTAAAAAAAAAAAATCGATTTTAAATTTTAACATGCTTTCGTGACCTTTTTTTTTTTTTATTATAAATCTTCTTTAAAATAATATCTATCGACCGAACCATTATAAAAATGACGCGTTTCGTGACAGCGAATCCAACTTTTCTTTCGTTTCTACTTGAACATTTTACCGGTGTCCTTCAACACGTGTTTATGTCCAAGCTAGTGTGTCATGGCACATCCTCCAAATTCTAATTCATCTTCCCTATCAATGAGTGATTAAGCATCTAGCTTTGAATACACGTATGTACCTCACCCGAGCTCGTCTGAAATCTCAGTACTAGTAATTAAAAAGTTGGCTTTGAAGACACATCGATGTGTAAATTTTTTCTTTGATCCGTCTTGTCATATTCGTGTAAATTATTTAACGAATTCGATTGCATCTTCTTTTAGACGTTAGTGGAACTCGCTGAAGAAGCCGTCTGTCTTGAGACGCCCCCCTTTTTATGGTCTGTAGTCGACTAATCAAGAATAAAATCATCTACGTTATGCAACCTCCGGTCTTACTGTACACCATTCAGCGAATTCTAATAGTAGATTTTCATGTCTTTTGTTGAAACATCTAGTCAGTATATCCTATTAACTAGACATGGTTATATGTAGATTTAATTACTGTACCCTGCCCCTCTTTCCTCCGTTTTCGATAGATGTCACTGAGTTCGCCCCTGTCCTTTGAAATGGATGTGGGCCATTAATAGTTTATTGGTTTAATCATTAAAAGTAATGTTTTTGACATTTCACACCATAACCCCACTTTCCTCTTTAGACGAACCCGATGAATTTGAAATACAAGTTTTGCAGCTGTGAACAATTTAAAGTATTCAGTGATAGCTGTGGATGAGCAGAAATTTAAATTAAATTATCTATTAAATTCAAAATGTTGCATAATCAGTTATTTTCTAACAAAATATCAATTATGACATGAAATTATTTCGCCAAATTAAGACGGACAGAAGGAAGGAAGGAAATATTTTATTTAACGACGCACTCAACACATTTTTTACTGTTAATGTTGACGGAGGCATTTGATGTATCAGTCGTGGTGCACTGGCTTGAGCGAGAAATAGCCCAATAGGCCCACTGGCAAGGATCGATCCCAAACCGACCGCGCGTCAAGCGAGCACTTTACCGCTGGCCTTAGCCAAATTAGATTTTAAAAAATAATTGGCAACTTTGACGAGTGCCATAGTTAGACCTGTTAAATATCTCACGGTGCTATTTTGTATTTGTGAACTACATCTGGACAGGCGTGTTTTTGTCGCAGTGGTAAGCGGCTCATTAATTACTGACATTCACTAGATGTGTAGACAATACAACCTGCCACAATGATACATGTACGCGTCCCAATCTCATGTTTTCCCAAATGCTGCGTGAAGCACACATGCTCAGTGCTGGTAAAACGTCTGTATTCTTGACAGGAATGTCTTGAGACCAGATTGTAAACCTTTAAAAGGCCCGTGGGGGAATGTTCAAGTGGGGAACAAGAGGTACGTCCGGTTCTCCTGGGATACTCATATCTGTAGGTGTCGAATGTTAGTAAAACCCACTGTTCTCTTCCCGTGCAATCTTATATATGTACAGCTCTAATATAGATCGTATATCTTCAAGCAATACTCGCTTTATATAGGGCTAGAGCGCACTTAGTATTGCAATTATCAGTTTGTACATTTGCAACAACCAAACGGTCGACAAGTACTGTCTAAAATACACCTTTTTAAAAATCTGACACAAGAGACCTTTAGTTTGATCATTTTAGAAATGAAATTCGTGGTATAAAACTTACATGTTAGTGACTAGTACAAACACGCAGGAATATACAGCCCTATCAAAAACAGTCAGCCAGTTTGGCATAGGGGTGTCGGTCTTGTTCCTGTAGCGATTGTACTAGCCACCAACAGATGGGTTTACTGTCATGTGTCAGAAATAATTAAACCAAAGGTCTTATGGCGTCAGGTTTAGACATCTGCGTGTATTTTAATCGCAATATGTGGGTTAGCGTATTGTTGAATTTGAAAAAGAAAAACAAAAGTAGTGTTGCATTTATTAAATTAATCTCTCCACGTCATCCTTCCTTCTATTGTTATTATTTTAAATTTATGTTTTGTTGTGATTGGTGATGCACTTGCCCCATGTTCCTAAACCTTCGGAAACAAGACTTGCTTCCAAACTCAGTTTGAGACACGTTTTCACCTCTAGTCCAGATCTTAACAGTTTTGTAAGAAGGGGACATGCTATCTGCGTACATCGCGTGTCCGACATGTCAGCAAGGTACTCAACTCTGAGAAGGCGTTGTCAGCAAGGGAGATAATTAACGGTAATGAACGGCTGAGGACGAGAGAAAGATTAATTCCGTCAGTGCCATGGAATCTGTGAGATTTATCAGTGCGATACCCCGTGTTTGAGTCGGAGGACGACGCCGCCTTGCGTTCACACCTCTAGAGCCAGAACTGGCGTGTTCGTACAGATCCGATTCCTTCTGACGTTTTCCGCCATGATGAATTTGTCAGCAAATCGACCTGGACAGCTCTGTTCCTGGTCCTCCACAATTCGAACGGTTCCACCCAGGCGGACATTAATCGCGGACACGTCTGCTGGCACCCACTGGGACTGATGTATTCGTCGTGTTTGTTTGGCTCAACTCGCCGTGAGAGGGACTCGGCAAATTTAGTCCTTTCGCCCCGAAAACTGTGATTTATTACGGAAATGTGTCCTGGTTTGTCTCAATGAGTTACGGGTTGCGACCCCGAGGGTTTTCTTCCTAGTATCTGTACATCTCTATGCTGTACAGAGGAAAATAAGCTTTGATCAATGCTCGGTGGAATGTGTTATACCAAATGTTATGCGTCCACTACTCCACAGTGAGACGTGGTCAGGTTAATAATGTGCTAAAC
Source organism: Gigantopelta aegis (assembly GCF_016097555.1). Classification (NCBI taxonomy): domain Eukaryota; kingdom Metazoa; phylum Mollusca; class Gastropoda; order Neomphalida; family Peltospiridae; genus Gigantopelta; species Gigantopelta aegis. The sequence continues at coordinate 84,789,065 of NC_054708.1, read as the reverse complement.
AGTCCGTCTTAGGTAGCTTGATATTATCTTTCCCAGACCAAAGGCGTTTATAATATTGGCTAAAGAAAGAAACTTCCATTCTAGCACATTTTTACGAATAATAAAAACACAATAGTATTCTTCTGTTAATATCAATGTATATTCTGTTCTCAGTCATGTTCTGAATCATATTATTTTTACAAGTGAATTTGATTCGCGTCATTCTGACTTTATGAATGGGACATTTTTACAGCTGTCTACACTATTTTTACATAATTAGATAATTTTGGTTTGAATGTAAATGGTATTTTATATACTTTTGTTTGACACACTATAACCCGATTTATTTCTTTGTAATGGGGCATCGTTAAACATTCATTCATTCATTCTTATCTGTCACAAAAAAAGAAAAGAAATATAAATTAGTATAAACAGGTTTCATATTATGTTAAAAATAAAAACAGTGGTTGTTTGATTTAACACGCACGTAGATGTAGCCATTTTGCCTTAGTTTAACCATTTACATTCCAGTGGTATGGCTTTGTATACTTCTTAATGCTGGCTGGAATTCCTCTACTAACCCCGCCTCATCACTAATGGGTGCCAGTCCACCCTCACTTGGTGGTGTGATCAAAGACGTTAGCACGTCATTGACCAGTGAAATGTAACAACTAACTTAAAAGATGCCGACCGAGGGTCTCGTCTTGAGTGTAGGCGTGAGCTGGCGTCTTAGAGCAGCTTTTGTTTGCGTGACGTCGACATCTCGTATATTAGTTATATTAGTTATATAGGTATAGACTCGCAGTGTTATGTAACGTCATCTTCACAACTAGCCGCTCTACTGTTTGAAACAAATCTGCATGTAGTGATGGTTTTTAGTAGGTTGGTACCACTTAACATGAGAGAGAGAGAGAGAGAGAGAGAGAGAGAGAGAGAGAGAGAGAGAGAGAGAGAGAGAGAGAGAGAGAGAGAGAAGGGAGGGAGGGAGGGGTGGATGTGAGGGAGCAGCGAGTGGGTGGGGGGGGGGGGCAGAGAGAGATGGATGGAAGGGAGAGAGAGTGATGGGAAGGATGGAGAGAGAGACGGGATCGAACGAATGAAGGGATATTTAAAGAGGGGAGGGGTATGACTACTATGAGATATACAAGATATAGATTTTCCAGTTGATTGTGTAACGAGGAACAAGTCTATTTAATTTTTCAATTATTGTTATATATGGTTGGTCCATCAGTGACCCACATTTACTGGTGTACAACACGACTTGTACAAATTGTCCACCTCTGTCCTTTTGTCTTCCAATTCCATTCTCCTTACCTGGACCATGTAGCCAGCTGGCTTTCTTTGCAAGGTCCTACAATCGGACGCCGGAGCATGACGAAGTCCAGGCTAGATGTGCGTGTAACGGTGTTTTTAACCTTAATCGGATGAGGGCCGCCATGCGGAAACCTAGATTGATGAATAGATAGCCTGTGCTGTGGGCTGATTGGATTAATTTAACACCATCAAGCCTAGCGCTCGCCGAGCCCAAGTCAAGCAGTCCAGATAATTGCAGCACACTGTCCGCATTGTTCACTTGCGGTTTACCACACAGGCGGCTGGATACCGTCACGTCGTCTTGTTGGAACCCTTTGCCTAAATAATGATGACTTACACTTGCTTTGTCACTCGCTATCTAGAAAGAGCGTGTTGCAGTAGCGGATTTCCTTTTCCCTCTCCCTTTCTGTCCATCCCCTTCTATCCGCTTCCCCTTCTCTTTCTTTCTCTCTCTCGTCATTAGTTTTTCTTTGCCTGTCGCGTCTATCGTCAGTCTCTCCCTCTTCTCCCTTTCTCTCTCCCCTTCTGTCTTACCTGTCAGTCGTCTCTCTCTCTCTCTCTCTCTCTCTCTCTCTCTCTCTCTCTCTCTCTCTCTCTCTCTCTCTCTCAAATATGCATAGCCCAATGGTAGCGCTTGTCTGATGCGCGGTCGATCTAGAATCGATACCCGTTGGTGGTCCCATTGAGCTATTTCTCGTTCCAACCAGTGCAACACGACTTGTATATCAAAGGCCGTGATTATGATACATGTATGAGCTACCCTGTGGGGTGTTGCATATAAAAAGATCCTTTGCTGCTGATGGAAACGTATAGTGGGTTTTCTCTCTAAGACTATATGTTAGAATTACAAAATGTTTGACATCATATAGGAGATGGTTAATAAATCAATGTTGGGTTAAACAAAACAAACTTTAAACTTTCATACACAAGTAAAACATGCGCACATGGCATGTATACGTTTCATGTATGTATATAATGGGAATAGCAGTGAAAAGGTATATAAATGAAATAAAAGTTCGGCACTGTGCAATTCAGTGACATGCCTCGTTAACTAAACAAGTAAACTGGGGATACAGTCAAAGCTCCAGTTTAATAGGCAGAGATTAAAAGTGCCACCTTCGACCATTTGGTGTTTAAAACACGTGCTTTTTCTGCTCCGTAAGGCATAGGGTAATGTGCAGTAAACGGAGAGAGAACACACGAGCTGCATTTAAGCGAAACAAATGTCTTCCACATGGTTTTTGTGTTCATGCATTGCCATAGCTCGAGTGTTCTGTAGCCGTGGTCTACACTACGGTCTAAATTACAGAGTGTAGACCGTAGCTAGAGGACACTGGAGCTAGAATTACCAGTACAAACTTCGTGGTGCTTTATTGCAGGTTCCTGTTGAAGTTAGTTTGTTTTGTTTAATGACCCCACTAGAACCCATTGCTCTATTAAACATTGACTATCGGATTTGGTACTGTCACACGTGGTCTTCACAGAAAAACCGCTACATTTTCCCATTAGCAGCAAATGAGTTTTATATGAATTTTCGCACAGACAGGGCAGCACATACCACGGTCTTTGATGTAGTCGATAAAAAAAGCACAATCATTTATTAAAACTAACTGATTAATATTTTGCATTATGAAATGGGGATGTCTTAAGTGTTTAAAACGGGTGTCTAAAGCATAGTTTGACAAAATGACTACAAACATACTTCTAATACATACACATGTCTTAAGTGTTTAAAACGGGTGTCTAAAGCATAGTTTGACAAAATCACTACAAACATACTTCTAATACTTCCCAACACCCCAAATACAACAATGTAGCATTTCAACTTTTGTTTGAACCATAGAAAAGATAGCTAATATGCCATTGGAAATCGTACGTGCACAAGATGGCGTAAAAGGGCTATTTCTGTGTCTTGTCCACTGACGTAACCTTTTAAAACGTCTACGTCAGGACTCGCTTGGAAGCCATTTCTAAATAATATGCTTGTTTGTGAAAGAGATGTTTGCTTAACGACTACCTCACCCATGGCCGTGTTAAACGCTGAAGTAGCCATATATTTCCTTGAATTGCATAATAGCAGTCATCCTGACTTTTCGATTAAGTGAAACTAGTAAAACACTATAGAACTGTCACCTGAAATTACCCGGCGTTTTGGTTGTTTATCTTGCACTGTTTGCTATTCACTTAATCTATCTCAGGTTATACAACTATTTGTAAACTCATGTTTCCAAGAGAAAACCCATCTTTAAATCCGCTAGTAAACCTGTCATATAAATAAGGATGAAACCATCGTTTTACGGTCAATGGTTTCGTTCGTATTAAAAGTGACGTCCTCAGCTCTTTAATATTTAATGTTCTTATAACATCTAATGACCTTTTCTCTTCCGTATGACTGTCCACGCAAATGGAAAGTTAATTTGCTCCCACTGTGTCGTGTTTGAAATGGGAGTAATCCCCGGTGACGCAATTCTTACAGAACCAACTCGGCACATTACATTTTAAACAAACACGGTTGATAGATTCAAAGTCATGGGCCATTTGCCGGGTGACGGTGCTGGCGCGAGTGCGCATGTCATTCGGATGGGAAGGCGATACGTCATGGCGGAGATCCGATACTCTTGTTTCGTGGCTATCTTGTTTGAGCCCGTCTCTTATCGGTTGTTTCGGGGATGAATAAAGGCTTTTATGATCTGAATGCCTCTATCCGCAGCAACGTGTAATTAGAGGCTCCCACAAGGATTTGCAGGATCCTCCTATAAATGATTTTAAAGTTTTAATATATAACACTGGGATGGCTCTTGGGCAAGGGCTTAGCGTTGTAAAAGGTTCCATGACACGCAGCAATAATTATCTGTATTGTAAAGACAAAGTACACAAACTAGACTGTTAGTCAGTCGTTCGTTTTGCCAGCTCCAGGGGAGAAGGTGATCATCACTATTCTCAAAATTAAACATTGTCTGCATTTTCTAATACAGTAAAACATTAGTCCCTAGCTCTAGGCGGCCGTGTCAGAGTTCACGTGAATGCAACACGTGGGAGAAGAGCGGTAATACTGCAGCGCCCCCTGGATGGACGAGATAGCCCCTTCATCTCTCATTAAGGGACGATAGCACTGCAGGGTACTGTTTGTTGCTGGATCGAACCTCTTGGGCGACTCGTGTCAGACAGGAGACAATGTGATGTTTTCACATTAATAAGCCGTGACGGTACGAAGGTTTATGCAACGATGATCTCCCGAAACGTGTCTTGAAGAAACAGAAATAATTAGTTCTGTTCGCGGAATGGAGGTTTTGTGTAACAGCATGTGAAAACAAACGAAGTTAATCCTCTTTCATATTTGTAAACATTTCAAGGGGCACGCATCCATGCGTCTCATGTACACGATTAGTGAATAGAAATCGGTGTTGATGTTTGTCACCATTTTACTTCATACCCACAAGTGTTGTCAGCTTTCAGTAATCATGTGTTGACTTACTGTCATCTTTATCCCAAGAAATCTTTCTCTGAATATGCCTTTAAGCACATTTAAAATGTTGAATGCCTTAATAACATTATGAAATGTTGCATACCATAGTTGTGTTTCAGGAATTCTTCTTACGCGACATTTTTGTTTCAAGAATTTCTTCTTGAAGTCACAGGACATTGCGAATGTACGTGAGAAAGGTAACTTAATGTTACGTATTGGTTATTTCACCACGTCACACACGTCACTGAACGAGAGGTCACAGGACATTGCGAATGTACGTAAGAAATGTAACTTAATGTTAAGTATTGGTTATTTCACCACGTCACACACGTCACTGAACGAGAGGTGAGTTGCATTTATACTTGAAAAAGACATGTCTGTACGACACATCGGCACATTTTATACTACTGCTTGGTCTCGATCGTGTGGGTAATGTAAGAGTATATGAGGGAAACACATGTGACTATCATGTAGAGGTAGCCTATGTGATCATATGCACTCTGTCTATCTGCTGCGGCCTCTGGGATGGGGAAGGGAGGATATTGAATCAGAACAGAACTTCATTCACTCAGAAGACCATCGGTATTATATTTGAGATGAATCCGTTGAGTAAGGGTCGACTCTTGAAAACTGAAGCAGCAATATATATGTGAGAGAACGCCACGAGAACCTCCCTTTGAAAGGGACGTTTACTCCATCCAACCCACCCCATTCCTAACCCATAAAAACCGCTAGCTACGCAGAATGGCGCTGATCATTGCAGTGAAGCCATGCGAACTTCAGTCCCATCTAGTACCACAGGATCGTATACAGTTCACTGTCAATGCAAGTTACGCCGTATAAACACACCTTTACATAAAGATTACTTGTGGTTATATGAGAAATTACATTCTCCATTGTGCCGTATAGTTTCACTTAATTAGCTTGTTTGTTTGACAGAGAGCGTATAGAAAAGACTTCCAGTTTGGATAGTTTGGGAGGTCTTAGTTTTTCTACAGCGCAGCGTGGCACGGGGCAGCCAGACACTGCTGTCACAGTCGTCGGTTGTAAAGGACAGGACAGAGTCACCGAGAAAAAGCCGAGTGTTCACGGAAACCAATTCACCTACGTTTTGGCATGTGTCACTTCTTTGATTGAGCACAAACGGTACGACCGCAGATACGATCTCGGTGTTTTAGACCAATGGAAGGTGCCGTCCTTCCTACCAGCCCTTCCTCGCGGAGGTTATATCATCTCTTTCACACTTTAGGTGTCGGCTTGTCAGAGCTGTAACTGTCTCCGGCCGTACCCCGGAGAGAGGTGGGAGCCACCGGCACTGCAGTGGTGGGAAAACTATAGGGTGACAAGACCTGACTTTGGACGTTTTGTGAAGGTTCGGGAACAGAGATCGGAATCTGTTAGAGGGATTAACACAGACATGGTGGGATTTCCACAGTAGAAAACACCAACTTTAACAGATATAATTTTCACTCCGATTCAGCCAAAGGCATTTCTGGGTTACCTAATCGTTTGTCACATCAAATTATTTATTAAAATCAAGCCATAGTTTGTTATTGACTCACTGAAAGCATCAATGTATCCGGGTAAAAACTGGATGTTTAGGAGCAAAAATCCTTCTGTTATAGGGGCACCCCTAGTATTGTAGAATTCCATTCACCTATGATCAACCAAAACTACTTTTTGTCAGTACCTCAATGAGGGATAAACAATGATCATACGTTGTGGATATAAGAACGGTGGATATATTAACATAACATTAGTAGGAACCGGAGGGAGGGGGGATGTATTTCGATACACAGGAGAAAACTACAAGAACTAGTTTAACAACACACTCAACATTTTATCTACAGTAATAGGAAAGAAGGAAAGAAGGAAATGTTTTCTTTAACGACGCTCTCAACACATTTTATTTACGGTTATATGACGTCGGACATATAGTTAAGGTCCACACAGATATTGAGAGAGGAAACCCGCTGTCGCCACTTCATGGGCTATTTTCGATTAGCAGCAAGGGATCTTTTATATGCACCATCCATAGACAGGATAGTACATACCACAGCCTTTGTTACACGAGTTGTGGAGCACTGGCTGGAACGAGAAATAGCCACAGTAATAAGGCGTCAGACAGATATTGAGAGATGAACCCCGCTGCCGCCACTCCATGGGCTACTGTTTTTGATTAGCAGCAAGAAATCGTTTATGTGCCCGCAGGCAGGACAGTATTTACCCCTGGCTAGAACGAGAAATAACCCAAATGGCCACATTTGGCAGATCGTTAACAGAAGTAAAACAGACATTGGGTATATGTTAAAATTGTGGCGATCTAGGCTCTTACTCATAATCCGTTTTTAAAAATCAGCAGGCCCCCCCCCCCCCCCCCCCCACCACCACCACCGTCACACCTTGTGGAGATATTGTTCAAACCATCTAGACAAAAATAACTTTAAAAACACAACATCTAAACTGACATTTCCCGTTATTTGAATATAATAACGACCGCGGTTTTCCCCGAATTGTACTGTGAGTGAACTTTAAAGCCGTCTGTTTTGTGGTGGTATTGGATAGGGTCATGACTTCTTGTTAGAAGTCTTTTGTAAACAACACGCGACTGCCGATAAAAATGGATTGTTGACATTCCTGTTTACCTGAATTTGAAGAGAAATCACAAAAGATAACTTTAAAAAACTGAACTATTAAACATTAGACTTTTTCGTTTATTTGAAAATAATAATGACCGCGCTTTCCCCCGAATTGTACGGTGAGTGAACTTTAAAGCCGTCTGTTGGTGGCAGTCTCCGATTATTACATAGGGTCATGACTTTGTGTGAAAACAACACGCGACTGCCGATAAAAATGGATTGTTGACATTCCTGTTTACCTGAAGAGAAAAGACTTCCGAGAAATCCATTCTCTTCAGATTTCACCACCATCGTCGTCCGGAAATAAGAAAAGAAAAGAAAAATCTCAATACAATAAATCATAATATCAAAATGTGAACAGTGATAGAAATAATGTAGTATACAGTAGTGCTCCGTTATTGGGGAGGGGTGTGTGTGTGTGTGTGTGTGTGTGTGTCGGGGGAGGGTTGGGACGCAGCCTAGTTGTAAAGTGCTCGCCTGATGCACGGTCGATCTGGGATTAGGCTATTTCTCGTTCCAGCCAATCCACCACGACTGGTGTATAAAACACCATGGTATGTGCTCTCCTGTCTTTGGGATGGTGCATATAAAAGATGCCTTGTTACTAATGGAACAATGTGCGGATTTTCTCTCTAATGTAAGAATTACCATGTTTGACATCCAGTAGCCGATGATTAATAAATCAATGTTCTCTAGTGGTGTCACTGAACAAAACAAACTTTAACCTACGTTGAAATTCACTTCCAGAAATAAGGAGACCCGAATGTGAAATCGTTATATGGTATTAAACGCAAACCTGATGTCCACAGTTCTTTGGCTATTTTTTGTTTGTTTGTTGTTGTTGTTGTTAGTTTTTATCTTTTTGAAACACATTTTAAAGGAAAAGAAAAACATTTTTTAAAATGTATTTCAAATTATATAATGGCATGACCAATCATACTGCATGCATGTCCACTTTATTTCCTCACAAAAAAATAAAATAAATAAATAAATAAATAATATAAAATTATATAAAATTATATAAAACTGTGGACTGCTCTAATTTTTTAATACAATGGACCCAGTCAGTTCGGGTAGTCCGCTCTCAATATACATCATACTTGTGCCCAGGAATTCGCTGCGATCAGGGAACGCGGATGAGAAGTAGTTCTCTCTTTCATCCCTCCTGTGTTTCATTGTTGGCTCAAATCAACACAAACTGGCGCTTTTCTTTGTGGGAAAAACACTAACATCACTTGGCTGTAATTTGCAAATTATAGGAGAAATTAGCCGATAATTCAGACAAAAAATCAATTTGTTACGCTCGTGTTGTACCGTGTCGGCGCTTTTGAAGATGGTGTGTTGTGTTACTTTAACTAGCTAAAATAGACCGATTCTAAACGTTTGGCCTCTGGTTATAACGGAAACCTAAACACAACCACTACTCGCGTATTCTCTGATTGTGTTGAGGTGTAGAATGTTTGCGGGCTACGTTCTGTAGTGTTTTTTATTGTACAACTTTCTTATGAGATAAACTTGAAGACTGCAGATGCGGTAAATCGCGAAAGTCCTTAATTACAAGCCGCTAGTAGTTTACATACTCGTAGGCCTATTGGAGAAACGTTGTGACGATCTACCCCCTCTCCCCCGCCCCGGGTTATGTAATGTATTAGTACGATATCGCTGACCTAGTGTATGGAATGGGTTCAGTTTGAGATATTGTCATGGTCGCCGATACCATGTGATATTTGAAATAATGTTAATGTATTAAACGGCAAATATAGATATAGGACATTAAGGGCCAACCTATACTAAATACACGCGCATAAGTACACTTTCTCATCGAGTCAAGCAAGAACATTAATTACATTTATGTTTATTTCAAAAAAAAATTGTGTGTCTTTAATGCAAAAAAAGTGCCCAGGAGATGGTGAAAATGCCCCCAAAGTGTTGTGTCTACAATGCCGTGCCACATTCCTAGGGAAAACACTATACAGTGAAATTAGTTTTAACTGGGTTGCAAAAATGGACATTATTCTGTGGACATTGGGCAGTAAAACTGAGACTCTTGGCCTCTCACATATATGCTATGGATGGTTTATGACCGAGCCGTTAATGGTTATTTAAGAAGTTATCTGTGAGACTACTTGGGTGGAGCTGACATTGATCCAAGTATTTACTTATTGGACATAAAAAATTATTAAATTCGCATCAGTGCTTTTTAACTGTGGACTATATTCTGTTTTTTCCATGGCATTTTTTTTTAGCTGTGGACATTTATTTTACAGGGTTCAAGATGCTCATTTTATGAATTCTCCACCACTGCTAAAAAATTATAAATTAGCTTTTGTTGGACTATGCTAGATTTTTAGTCAAATATATCTCCTAGAATGTCTGATATATAATATTAAATATAATAAAACTGAATAAAATTATTTTTAAGTAACTGATGTTTTTTTAATAGTTTTTTTCCTCAAAGTTATTTGTGCTATGGGCTAGAGGTTTTTGAAATGTTTTGTTAGACACCAAGTCTGTGGAGCAACATAGATTGTTATACATGACTAGCTGTTGGCAATGACATGTTACAGATAGTTGTTAGACACCAAGTCTGTGGAGCAACATAGATTGTTATACATGACTAGCTGTTGGCAATGACATGTTACAGATAGTTTGTTAGACACCAAGTCTGTGGAGCAACATAGATTGTTATACATGACTAGCTGTTGGCAATGACATGTTACAGATAGTTTGTTAGACACCAAGTCTGTGGAGCAACATAGATTGTTATACATGACTAGCTGTTGGCAATGGCATGTTACAGATAGTTTGTTAGACACCAAGTCTGTGGAGCAACATAGATTGTTATACATGACTAGCTGTTGGCAATGGCATGTTACAGATAGTTTGTTAGACACCAAGTCTGTGGAGCAACATAGATTGTTATACATTACTAGCTGTTAGCAATGGCATGTTACAGATAGTTTGTTAATTTGTCTAGCGGTTGCCATCTTACGGTTGGTTTATTTGTCTGGCTGTCAGCAAGATCAATTAAACCATCTCTGTGAGGAGCTGTTAATCGAGCAGGGTCAATCAGAGATCCATCTGTCTTGTGGGCTTCAGCAGGCAGCACCATGCACTGTGCGACTAATTGCAATCTGCACTTGTCCCTCAGCCTGCTCTGTCAGCCAGGATGGGCATCAGTCAAACATGGCAGCTTCCTCCAGGGACGCTCGATTAATGGACTGTATTACATCTTTATAATTCTCACATTGCTGGCTTCAGGGCAACCTTTAATAGCACTGACCTATAGTTATTAAGCAGTGTAATACAGTTTGGGCTATTACAGCTTTTTAACTGTTAAACTGGACTTTACATATACTTTTTGGCAATTCAATCATTCAGTATTGGCAGATCTAATGTGTTTCTGGTCATCGACATCCTGTTGTTTGTACATGTACTAATAACTGAAAATGCATTTAATGCGAAATGGAAACGGTATGTATGTTTTTCTTCCAAGATGCAGGCACTGTTATCTGAAGTATTTTACTGCTGTAAATGTTCTTTTCAGATTACTTTTCAAGAATCTACAGATGTGAATAATACAATTTAAACTTTTTGTGTTCAGATCAGGGATTCGATCCCACAACTGACTTAACTCATACCTGGTAAACAGATATAAGACTGTAGCCCATGAGGCCACATAAAAGGGCATATCATTTAAGCCGTATGGAACTTATAATAGTGGTAGTAAAGTATTCTAATCAAATCGAATACAATGAAGATTGTCAATCTGTTGTACACATTTGACATATACATCATGCTTTATACCATCCATCCACTGCTGAGGATTTACTGGTTGAATAAATCAGGAACTGAAAGGATCCTGACATTCTGGATCATTAGTCTTGTAAATATTACCTGCCATTTTAACCAGTTTTGTCATTGGAAATATAAAATCATGTTTAAATATTTAATGAATAATGGATTAAGTTTTAGGATGCACCGATGAACTGTTTTTAATGAATCCTCACTTCCTTGTACATTTTCTACAAGTTATGGCTGTTTGTATCCCTGTATGGGTTCCAGTCCCCAGCTTGGTGGGGAGGCCATTACATCAATGTCTTTATTTCTAACCTTTAACTGTTGACCTTTGACCCACAGTCTGCACAGCTTGCTTTAATTTTAATTGGATATAAGTGTGAAAACAATATGCTAATATGAAATGAAGAAGGGTACCCATCCTATTTGCAAACAGAAGAACACCAACTGTGTTCATGTGTAAGTAACATCATCAGCAGGTGTAGAGGAACCGGCTATATGGTGCAGTGGTTAAGCCATCAGGCTAGCATGGTGGGTACAGAATTCGAATCCCGGTACCAGCTTCCACCCCAAGCTCAATTGATGGGGAAGTGTAAGGCCACTTCACCAACTTCTCTTACTAACAACTAACCACTAACCCACTGTCATGGACAGACAGTCCGGATAGCTGACGTGTGTGCCCATGACAGTGTGCTTGAACCGTAATCAGATGTAAGCGAGAACATAAATTGGAATGAATTGTAACTTGTGTGGGATGGGATCTAAGTGAAATGTGTTTTGTTTAATGACAACATTGATTGATACCCTGTGGAATCGGACATGTTTTCCCTGTACATTCAAGTCTGTGGCATGTCTGTGGGGAAGTGCATATAAAAGATCCCTTTCTGCATTATCAGTAGAAGTAGCCTATTTGTTCACAGCATGTTTCCATCAACCATATGTTGAACATCAAATAGTAATAGTTAGAAACAGGCCGAGATGTTGTGATTCAAATATTTCCTTCCTTCCCACAAAGCCAACTGTGGACAATATATCACCATTCAGTAGATGATCGTTTTGGTTTTCTTCTTCAACTTGATTCTAATCCATATTCTCTGCCTTTAACACCTTATGCAATATTTAGCAAATAGAATTAGAACTTCAAAGTGCTAGGAATCCACTGGTAATCCATCTCTGACAGGCCGGTTGGCCAGTGCGATTAAATTACCTGTAACAAATTGCAACAAAAGCCAATAGCCTCGAGGCTGACCAATCATTTTCTCTGCAGGATGTAGCCCTGAAATAATGACCAGCTCCACCACAAGGTGGCGCTGTACACCTGTGTGTGTGTGTGAGAGAGAGAGAGGGAGAGAAACCTGTTCCTAAACAACAGCCAGAGAAAGAGACAATTTACTGCTATTTAACTGCTTTGTGTGGAGGACATTAAATTCAATTTATTGTTGTCTTCAACACTTGAGCCCCATAGGTCATAATGGCCACCAGCAGGGAAGTACAATATTAAACTGTTTTAAAACTGCTGTTCCAAACACTGTCCCCAATGATGACCCTTAAAGCTGTGTTTCCAGGAGATGGGGACAAAGCCTGGCTGACTGTTTTATTGCTGCTAAAACAGTGATGACCCTTTTTTATAGGGGATTAATTATTCATAATCACCACCTCAGACTCCTTATTTAATATCTTGTAGAAAATTACATCTCCATAAATTCCTCCATAAACGGGTTGACCGGCCTATGTGACACAAAGTGGCCTTGAATATGTTAATTTAGACATTTTAATCCGGGAATTAGGTCGCCACAAACCACATATTGTCTCGTGGATTTGATGAAGATGTGCACTGCGTATTGACAGGTGGGATTTAGCTTGGTAATGGTTAAAAGTTTGTTCTGTTTAACGACACCACTGGAGCACATTTCCCCTGGAAAGAAAATGGATTAGATTTAGAATTATGGTTAAGAAAATCATACAGTAATGATAAGAGTCATTAAGTTGGTCAACTTAAATAAAATAAAATCTGCGAATTTTTTTCTGAAACTTGGTTTAAGGTGTTCATGAAAAAACCTGCTTCAGCACATATGGTACTTCTACTCCAACTGAAAATAAGTTACATGAGTTGATGTGATTTTCAATCTCAATATGTTTTATATGTTTTAACATTATATATTGATAAGTTACATACTAATTAATCAGTTTTCCTGTGACTGGAATGAATTGTAAAATTAACATGATTAATATATGTAATGTGACTGGTTACCTCCCTTGGAATTGTGAATTGTATGTGGCTTACATGTGAAGTGGTTGATGATTGTGATGGGTTATCTCCCTTCTGCACACAGTGTGATCCTTGCAAGTGGCTTACAAGTAAAGTGGTTAATTACATGTGATAAGTTACTTCCCTTACAATATTGCTGTTCTTGATGTGGCTTACATGTAAAGTGGTTAAGGCATGTCTTTTCTCCAGGCATCTTCAGATTAGTGTGGCATATACATATCGCTTTACCTGTTTCCAAGGAAAGTGTGGTATTGTGTTTAATCTGAAATTCATTACAGATGCGAGTGACAGCGGTACTGTGTGTAAGTAGGGATTCATCGCCAGTACAAGTGACAGCAAAGAATCATGGTGGCAGACTTGGTGAATGTTATTCACAACTGGAAGCCTTTTCGATGGTTAGAACTTACATATGCAGTGCAAATGCAGTTGCAGTTTAATGATTTTTTTTCATCCGGTTACATTTTAACTTAGCATCAACTACATAAAATCAAATGGGTCTACCTGATGAGTCTCAGGTCACTGGATCGATTCCACCCAGAGGCTCCCATCTGTTATGGTACCGGTGTATTATCCATCCCAGTCATTGATTCTCTGTTATGTCTGCTTTATGCAGTGTGGCAAGTGGGTTATTATTCAGCATCTGTATAGTCATCAGACCTTGCCTTGAAGCATCTAGCTTTTCTAGTGGTTTGCTAACCAGGCTAGGGATTTTCAAAGCTTAGCACTTAGGTTGTGACATCACTTCAGCACCCGCTATAGTGACGTCATAGCTTACAATTCTTTTACGATTCCGTAGGCCAGCTAATATTGCTTCGAAAATATGGGCCCAGATAGCTTAAAAAAAATTGAGAACAGTCATTAATTGCTGTTCTAAATTAAATTATGTGGAGCCATTTAAGATATTACCAACCTGAGCATTTATATTTTTTCCTTTGTAGAACTGGGTGGGGTTTTTTTGGGGGTATATAATTCAGATATTAAGGGGAGCTAAAATTACTTTCCTTGATCCAGTCTGGAGCCAGAGTGATAGCTCACCTTAATGGTCCGAGTCATCTGGTTTGACAAAGGGAGATAACCCACCTCAAGTGTGATGGGTTGTGGGATCAATTGCAATGAATGGACTCCACAGGTTCTTAGTGCTAAAATCACCTCAGCTGTATGTCAAAGTTGAAACAATATTTTGTTATTTTCACATTTATTTGTAATAAATAACTACAAAATAATCGATCCCACGCATAATCTTTCCATAATTAACCCTAGAATAATAATTCTAAAAAGTCTTATACTGGGCGACAGAAAGTAAAGGAATTTTGAATGGACTTACTATTAAATCATGCAGCATAAGGCTCATCTGTCCAACCCATTTTATTGCACAAAAGCAGCCAACAATGTCCCAATGACATTTTCGAGGTTTATTACTTTTTTTCATCTGTGAATTGGTTACTGTGGCCATATGTTTGACCAAACGTTTGACCAGTGAATAGCTGTGCTGGAATTGTCATCACATTCCTCCCTTCACACTTGAGTTTTGAGAGAGGACCGGACATTGCATGAACTGTGGCCGTGTCTGGCATTAAATTACTTCATTACATACTGAAGCAGCTTGAGGCCAAACATCTCATGTTGACTGTCTATTGTATCTGTAACCTTTTGTATCAGCAGTGTTACCAAAACTCTTTCAACATGAGCGCTTTACCAGTAATATTTATGTGACGTCTGCTACTCCAAGCAGAAGACACAGAGAGCTACCACATCTGTCTGTTAAGTCAACACAGCATACATCTCCCTTAAAGGCCCCTGTCTGTTTCGGGTAGGGCACTACTAGGGGTCACAGCTGGCTTAGCGTTAATAAAGTAAGGACACCACGGAAGCCAACAAGGGATTAGCTGGATCTGGATGGTGTTTGTCCAGAGACTTCCAGTGTTTGTACATGCTTTCCTCTTGGCCAGGAGAATGGACACATTTTGTTGAGGGATATTGTCCGGTGCCGGGAGGTCTTCAATATCTGTGTGAGGTGCAGGTGATGTCCAGGGTATGGTCTGTCGGGCTCTTTCATCGCTGGTGTTTGTTACACACAAGTAAATATTTTTTAATTAAAATTGATTCATGTTTTGCATCCAGTCCTATGTATAAGGAATGTTTACATACAATGATGTTTTCTCTTTATTTCATACTTTGTTTGATACCAAAAAGCCGATGTATTTTTGTGCTGGGGTGTTGTTAAAGCATTCATTCATTCCTTTATGACAGGGGTCCCCCAAGTATACATTTGTGGATGTAGTGATTAGTGAAATACAGGATGCGAGTTTATTGGAAATATTAATATTTGTTTATGCTAGTTGTAGTTTAATTAAAATGGACAAAGGTGTTATTAAGCATGTATTCGTTGCTCGTTATAGTTAAAAACTGCTATGTTTGTACAACATAGTTCTAGCTCCTGGCATATGCTGACATTTACCTGTTCATGGCAGATGTTAATCACCTCATACTGATTTACACTCGGTTTGCTTTGTAAATTAAGTATCAAATATTTTATTTAAAATGTGAAGATGTTTGTTTACACTGGGGTGTTGTTAAAGTATTCATTTATTTGTTTGTTTATTGACATATTTGTTCATTTATTAATTAATCTATTCACCTATCCACCCATCCACCCATCAATTGAGTTGTACAACTGATTTAAGAAGATACTTTGTTACAAATATCTCCAATCAAGTCTGTTGATACATTTGATTTAGAGACAGCAAAATGTGAGTAACAAATTGGCCCACTGTCGGTATTTAACAATTCATATATGAATGAACGTGACAAGGTTAGTACCACATTCCAGTATCGCCATTTATTGATGCAGTGATGCAACCGTGTGCAAACATTGTCACAGATATGTTTACAATATAAATGAAAGCACAACAAATTCTCAACATTTCCAAATATATTAATTGCTGCCACATGCTGTTGACAAACTACCTCAAAGTGTTAAGAACAACAGGTCCTGGGCAATGTGAACACAAGATAGTGGTGTCAGCACAAACAGCCCGCAGACCAGCCCAGGGAGAGCACATGCTGAAAGATAATTGTTAGACAGTGGTGAAAGGGGGACAGAAAGCAGACTGTACCAATGTGTGCAGCATGCTGTCTTGTTGTGCTAGATGGAAGCACCTGAGGGTTGAAGTCTTTCAGGTGTGTTCGTGCACCTGTGACTGGAAGTGTGTGTCCACACACGTCACCTACTGTAGACAAACGTCCATTCACCTCACAGGAACTGGTGCGTCAAGACAATAGAACATTATCTGTTCCTGCTTCTTGTTTTTCTCTCTCTCTGTTTTTTTAATCCATGGCTTTTGCTAGAAAGGGTCTTGCTTAATTAATGTTTAGAAAACTGGGAAGTTATTGAGGTTTTCGTTTTTTTATTGTCCATACATTTTCTGATGATTTTTAAAAATAAAAAAATCTCTTTTAGCTGACTCCAGTGTTTTAATAACATTATACAAGTTCAGTGATTTTTCAGTATGTGCTATTAAAATTCTTTGTGTCAATATGTGCAAGCTTTACTCAAGGTTTACCCTATGGAGTGCCAATCACTCACCTGGAGCTTGGGACAGTAGTTTATCATTTGTCTGATATTTTCAGACCTTAAAGCTGGCAGAATGGCTAATTTAGCTATTACTCCTTAATATATTATTAAACCATTTTCACTTTGGTCTGTATAATTGAATATTTATTAGCTGCTGTTTGAAGTATTTCATTGGCATGCACTATATCATCTTCTATCTGGGTTGCGCTAGGACTTCCAAGTTCTCATAGTATTACATTATTTCCCATTCCAACCACAGATGGATCCATGGTATTAGCAGCAATGAGGCTTTCATATGAAGTTTATCACAACAGGACAGGACATAATACAACCGTTAATATAAAAGTTGTGGGGTAGTGGTAGGGATAAAGTATTGATAGGGGTGGGGTACTGATAGGGATGGGGAAAAGTCAATGGGTCCACCATGGAGGTTTGATCCTGCAACCCAAGCATCTCAGTCAAGTACAATATCAACTGGGCAAACTCCTGCCCCTGCCATTGAAAGTACTTCCCTGGTGTATTTCTAAATCTTATGTCTACGGTAAACTAGGACCAAGATTAAGTTTCTCCCTATAATTGCATTTGTTTCCCATTCCAACTCAATATCCCTGGTATGAGCTATCAGGGACCTGACTGTGTTGTCATACAGTTGTCTTTGACCTCAAGGCAATGGAAATAATGTAGGGGTTTCTTCTCTAAGACTATATGTCAAAATTACCAAATGTTTGACATCCAATAGCCGATGATTAATAAATCAATGTGTTTTAGTGGTGTCGTTAAACAAAACAAACTTTAACTTGACCTCAAAGTTGGTTCATATACCATAGTTGTTGGGTTGTTGCACCTCAGACGAGCACTCGACCACCAGCCTACTCCCTGCTTCTAAGATATTTTTTGAGTCTTTGAGCGACTGACATCACACCTGAAACAGGGGCGGGACATAGCCCAGTGGTAAAGCGTTCGCTCGATGCACGGTCGGTCTGGGATCGATCCCCGTTGGTGGACCCATTGGGCTATTTCTTGTTCCAGCCAGTGCTCCACAACTGGTGTAACAAAGGCTGTGGTATGTACTGTCCTGTCTGTGGGATGGTGCATATAAAAGATCCCTTGCTGCTAACTGAAAAGAGTAGCCCATGAAGTAGTGACAGCTGGTTTCCTCTCTCAATATCTGTATGACCCTTAACCATATGTCTGACACCATATAACCATAAATAAAATGTGTTGAGTGCATTGTTAAATAAAATATTTCTCTCTCACACGTGAAACAAGCCTATTGTACCTATGTGGTGGTTAACTGTCTCGTGACATGTCAATCCCCAAATGAAGACTTCCATCATCACAGTTGTCAGTGTGTCATGTAAGACGGATGACCCAGTCTTTAAGTATGATATGTTATGACATGTTGACCCTAGTCCTCACCAGGCTTCTGACAAATGATATCATCATATATTTTTAAATGTAACCAAGTTGACCCAATGACTGCAATTGTTGTATTTATAAATACTTAATGAAAGTGGTCTTTATAAAATCCATTGCCATTGGTTACTTTGAAAATATACTATTTTTGTTATTTAGTGCAATGATATATGTTACCACATGTATGCATTCTCTTGTTATAACCTGTGATGAGCAACTTAACAGGCAACTTTACTATCATTCCAACTCCACCAATCAAATTCTAAATATTTGTTTACCAGTTACCACTCTCAAATCATGTTACACAGTTGCCACTTTCAAATCATGTTACACAATTACCACTCTCAAATCATGTTACACAGTTACCACTCTCAAACCATGTTACACAGTTACCACTCTCAAACCATGTTACACAGTTACCACTCTCAAACCATGTTACACAGTTACCACTCTCAAATCATGTTACACAGTTAACTCGTGGATTAACTACATGGAAGAGTGCATATGGTACTGGATACTTGTATTGTAATATTAGTGTGTACAGAAGGCCATATTAATATTTAAAATATGGCCTCTGTTGTCTGTTTTAAACCAGCAATCACTGCTGAAGTACATGCATGCGTATATAAAATATTGTATATAATTTATAACCACTTGTTGAGCTTAACTTGTAACTCTTAAGTTGAGCTTTTGAGTACTCCTTGTAGCTCTTAAGTTGAGCTTTTGAGTACTCCTTGTAGCTCTTAAGTTGAGCTTTTGAGTACTTGTAGCTCTTAAGTTGAGCTTTTGAGTACTTGTAGCTCTTAAGTTGAGCTTTTAAGTACTTGTAGCTCTTGACTTGAACTTCACTTGATTCAATTGCAAAATAAAACCAAGTGCTAGAAACTTACCTCCTGTTCTGAAGAATGATAAGTGTATTTGTTCCACACTGACACACAAACAGATAGTTTACCATGGTAACTGAATGTTTACTCTTTGGTTTAATGTGTCAAACATAAGCTACTGGTGATTTGTGGTGCATTGTAGTATAGAGAGTGAATATTTTTCAAAAGGTTTTCCCACTATATGTGCTATTAATTTTTATTAACAAGATTCATTTATAATCAAAAGTGTTATTTCCCCTAATTGCACAAGCTTTGTTTTTATTTTATTCTGGCCATGTGAGTATAATGAAAAAAGGGAAGAGTTATTTCCCGTCAGTTGCACAAAGCTTTGTTTTGAAGATGACACTCTGGGTGGGAGTGTTTACTGGGAAATGAACCCAGTACCAACCAGGCAGAAGGCTTAACCACTAAGTTGTTGAGGCCTCACAAAGTTAGAACATTTATTTTGTTTCACAGCACCACTAGGTGCACTGATTAATTAATCATCATCTGTTTGATAATTATCAGTCTTCAGGTGAAACCCACTACATATTACCATTATTACCTTGGGATCTTAATGCACTTTCTCACAGACAGGACAGTACATATCATGGCTTTGCCTATACCTGTTGTGGGACACTGGTTCGGACAATAGAAAACCCTAATCAGTGAATGGGTCCCCCGATGTGATGTGATCCTATGACCAAAGCACCTCATGGGAATGCTCTACCAAGTGAGCCAAATCTAACACTCCCCCCCCCCCCCCCCCCAGTCACACACCAACACCAATAACTGAGCACCTCATGGGAATGCTGTACCAACTGAGCCAAATCTACCCCCACACTCACACACCAACACCAATAACTGAGCACCTCATGGGAATGCTCTACCAACTGAGCCAAATCTACCCCCCCAGTCACACACCAATAACTGAGCACCTCATGGGAATGCTCTACCAACTGAGCCAAATCTACCCGCCCCCCCCCCCCCCCCGGTAATAGCCGAGTTGTAAAATATCTACAAAAAGTACTTTTTGCTACGCCTCATCAATTTCTCAAGCTAATCACAAAATGCCTTCTACTCCATCTTTTACTCATTTCATATGGAGTGAAAGTGTGTGATTTAGAATTAACCAAAGCCCAAGATCAAAGACCCTTGATAAGTACTGAAGATATTAGGGGTAAGTTATGAGCTGCTGACTCTACAGGGGGTCCCCCTGGATGAAGCCCTAGTAACCAATCTAACAACATTAAAGACTGTTGATCAAAAAAGCCTAGCCACATGCAGCCAGGCACATAAAAAGGGCAGATAATTTGTGTTGGGTAATCAAGGGCCAACCTGCTGTGCAGAGGGAGTGTAAAAAGACTTAGACCTGTGGTACTAACTGGCCACCCCAGCATGGCTCTAGACTGACCACTGGTCACTACTAACTGGCCACCTATGCATGTTTTACCACTGTACATTGATTTAAACTATGAATGCTTGTAGTACAGTAACCCTGTGATATTTGTTGAGTGAAGTAAGAATGCAGGGTATTGTTTAGTTAAATAGGGAGCGGGACATAGCCCAGTAAAGTATTTACCTGATGCTGGATCAATCTAGGATCAATCCCTATCAGTGAGCTATTTATCATTTCAGCCAGTGCTCAACAAGTGGAGTAACCACGGCTATGGTATGTTTCAACCTGGCTGGGGATAGTGCTTATGAAAAAGTAGCCTTTAGTGTTGATTTCTTCTCACCTCTGGGTCCTAAACTAAAACAAAAATGTGTATGTAATTAAAACCATTTATTCCCTCCATTCATTTAAATAATAACTGGTTATGGCTGCAGTCTCCCCTTCTATAACATTACTTACTAATAATGCTCACAAGCATAATTACATTTTATTTAATACTCTATCTAAATGTATAGGTGTTATTGAATTATAAATTGATCAATGATAACAGTTTGTGATTACTGAATAAAGTGATATATGAATAGTTAAATCTGGCGACAAATGTGTATAAGTTGATCAATGATAACAGTTTGTGATTACTGAGTACAGTGATGTATGAATAGTTAAATCTGGCGACAAATGTGTATTTGTTCTCAAAAATTAATATTCAAGAATTAATCTTCAAAACAAACGATCAATAAAAGATTTAATATTAATTTAGAATTGACTATCATTATTACATTTTTAAAGGATATTGCAAATAAAAAAGTTATTGTTTTTTATGAATAGAATAGAATAAAAATTGTGTACTAAAAACAAAATATAACATTTTTACATTACCTTCTTTAAAACAAGTATTTATACCATGTCCCATTACTGAAACTAATACACCAGTTTTATGAAATTGTCCAACTTTGACTTTCAAGATTTATTCCCTCTTTTTGCATATTTTTCATAACATAACATTGCAATCTTTCTAGCATGCCTTCTGGTCTGTTCCCATATTAGTACTATTTACACCACAAGTATTTGTTTCTATGTTCAAAGCATAAATTTTCCCCTCCATTAACTCATGTGTTTTCTCATTAACCCTAAACCAACAACCCACTTAACCCTTGTCTGCCAGTCTCAATCCCTTTGGGTCCAAGCTGTGATCACATGACCAGCCACCAGCCTATCAGAGTCTTCCTTGATCAGTTTGTGTTTCTGTTGGGCCAGACTGGCTCAGTCTGATGGGTGTTTTGCAGCATTGCTTCTCTAATCTGTGCATGCAACTTAATCATGTGAAAACAACATCAAAGGGCTGGAGTGATCAAGTTAACCAGTGTTTTCACTGCCTGGGTACACAGTTATGACTCAGACAAGATACAAGATGGCCGTCTGTCTGTGTTTAAACCAAACCATATCAACCTGGGTTTTATCTTGGTGGATTACTTAAACTAGAAATTAATCTTCATCTGTGTTTGGATAGAAACCCATCGCCAACTATTTCAAACACATTAATCTAGCTAAGTTAAACAAACATGCTGCAAATAAACTGAAAAGGATGAATGAACTTTTCAATCATTGTGCAACACAACTAAACTAAAAAAAATGCACCAATGAATTCAGCTTTTAGTGCAAAGCATCTTTGAATGATAAACTTTACAGATTGTCTGTACTGAAATGTATTACATTAATGGTGCTTGATTAAACCACTTATGATGAAAACCCTTTGAACAGTGTTTGGTATTTTCTTTACTTTGTTTTTGGTCTTAGATTTTTTTTCTTCTGACAGTACAAACATAACATTATTGTTCATTGCCACTTGGACTTCTGCACAGAACAGAGTTAAGATGCGGGACATGTGTAATGTTGGTCTGTGTGTTGGGGATACTTGTGATATGCTGGACACGTTAAGTATCAGTGTATATGTCCGTGTGGTGTGCAAGTCTTGTGATGTGTATGACAGAGAGCCAACGTGTTGGTAAGACTGAACAAACTTTAAGACCGTAATTTAATTCAGTTTTTGTAAATAGTATTTTGAGTGAGATGTTGGTATGGTTAAAATATTTATTTGTTTTAATATTTCTTAGACTTTTAAAGAAAGTAGAAAAGATATCGGACTCCACTCCCAAAATGGTATTGATTTGTGAGAGGGAATTTCATCCTAAATCTAACTCTAACCCCAAATGTAACTAAATCTAACCCTAACCCTAAATCTAACCTTAACCTCAACCCTGGCCCTAACCATAAACTTAAAGTTTAAAGTGGTGGTGGGGTGGTGGTGCATATTTTACCATCATATCAACAGAGTTATATCCCCTTTATTACACATATAAAGTTATGTCCCTTTATTTACTTTCTTTAAACTTCATACAGCAAAATACAAGCATAATGATTTAGAACATCTTAATTGGTACATGTTTCAAGAATATTACAATATGTTTTTCACCTGTTCTTTGAGTAAATATTTTAATTAATTAATACTTGTTTGTTGCAGTGGCAGTGAAGGAATGGAAAATTGTATGAAGCGGAGAGAGATAACGTCCAGTGAGAGTTTAGACAAGGCGAGTTTTGAGCGCGGCCTCATCAGCCCGTACAAGCGACTCAAAGTGGCCGATCTGCCGACGGCTCTCCGGTCCGAAGAAGTCTACCCCGTCCAGGTGCATTACACCAGCGAACATGCCAGTCTCGAGTCGAGCAAGGGCAAGAAGAAAAAAGTCCTGCAGAGTCGGGGTAAGATTCAAATCTTCTAATCAATCATATGGTTCAGCCCTCTATATTATGACCAATTTCGTCACATATGTTACCATTTTTATAATTTGGCGACTAAAACATTTGATACTATCAATATAAAAATAGATGGAAAAGTTAACGTAGAGGACTGTAGTTACAATGTAAAGTCATGGGCGGGGTGTAGCCCAGTGGTAAAGCGCTCACTATATGTGCAGTTGGTCTAGGAATCGATTCCCATTGGTGGGCCCATTTCAGCTGTTACTTTTGAAGTATGTGCTATCCTGTCTGTGGGATAGTGCAGATAAAATCCCTTGCTACTAATGGGAAAATGTAATGGGTTTTCTCTCTAGAATATGTTAAATTTACCAAATGTTTGACATCCAATAGCTGATAATTAATTAATCATTTGGCTCTAGTAGTGTCGTTAAATAAAATAAACTTTAACTTTAACTTTGATAACAAAGATTCTTTGAATTTAAAAAATATATATATATTACTGGTACTTATTGAAAAATTCTCTTTATTTATATACTTTTGTATCTCTATTAATAGATACAAAATATATATATATTACTGGTACTTATTGAAAAATTCTCTTTATTTATATACTTTTGTATCTCCATTCATAGATACAAAATATATATATATTACTGGTACTTATTGAAAAATTCTCTTTATTTATATACTTTTGTATCTCCATTCATAGATACAAAATAAAAATCAGTAAACATAATCAGAGAAGGTAGTTCAGAAAGCTCAAGACTGAAACATGGATTACCGTATGGTCATTTCCAAGATATGGAGGAAAGGGAAACAACTCTTACTCATACAATCAATTTTATAAATTGTAGCAGTCACAGGTAGCAATACTAGATGGTCATGAAATATTAATTATTTTCATTGAATTTAGTATGAAGTAAAATAAAATATGCCCAGTATTTTTGTTTTGACTGCCTATTTCACACTAGAATTAATTTACCACAGTTACGGAGTCAGTGTTATTAATATTAGATGATAAACTGAATGCCACAATATTCTCCTAGTGGGCAGATAGTGTGTGTAACAATTCAACAGTAAACCATTGCTTTGTGTAAATGGCGCTTTGTTCAAATATCCCATTGGCCTCTAGATTGATGAAGAAAAATAATGAAACATAACGGAGTATTTGAGACCAGGCCTGGTGCTTATAAAACTTTTAGAGTCTAAGACTCGAAACTAATAGAGGGTAAGACACTAATGTGATGACAACGCCATACAAAGTGTATGTGTGTGACAGTCATTAGAGACTGAGTTCGGACTCTTAACAGTTTTATAAGCACGGGCCCAGATTTAATTTGCTATAAGAGTTCCCCGGAACCACCCACTGGTGATGTCAGAGGCTGGACCCGTGGTCTGAACCTTTTGGATATGGGCACGTAAATAGAGTTCCCATTCCCATAAGAGTAGTTATGCCTGTATAATACAATGTGGGATTACATCTTGGTACTGTGGGATTGACTGTCAGTGACATGGTTGACTTCCTCATTGTTTTGTTTGTAAGTGGTATTTGTTGTTACCATTTATCTGTTCCCTTACTACTCTTCTTTAGCACTCACCTCAGGTGCTTTGGTCCCATGATTGAACCTCTGCAGTGGACCCATTCTCTTATTTAATTTTGGTTTTGTCCCAACCAGTGCCCATCAATGGATGTGATATGTGCTGTCCTGTCTGTGGAAAAGTGCATATAAAAATTCTTTGCTGGTAATGAAAAAAATGTAGCAGGTTTTCTCTGAAGACTACAAATTAAAATTACCAAATGTATGACACCCAATAACCGATGATTAATAAATCAATGTGTTCTAAAACCCCAAACACTTTTGAACTTTCTTTCCTTCAGTTTATTTGGTTGTACTGTAAAAGTGCCTGAGTTTTGCATACATCAGTGATGATGTCATGATATTGTCTATAAATCCCTACATTTTAATGCAACAATAGCTTTGTTGTGGTTTCCTTATTCTTGCTTTGTTTTGGTTTCTTTTGTGGGTTTTTTTGTGGTTTCCTTAAATAACATTTCTATGAGGTTATGGTGAGATGGATGACCTTCCATTGTTCACTGTCCTGTCAAGAGTTGTGTCAAAATATCCACCAGCCTATGTCTTATAAAACAAACAACTAACTTATAACATAATAATAGTTTTTATTATTTGAAATATATTTCTAACTCCTACCATTCAAAGTTCTAAAATAATTGTACGGCAGTTTTCCTTTTGTAATAAAAGTCAGCTTAAATATGAACTACAGGTGTATGCAAGATTTTCTGCTTATCAACTGATATCAAATTTATCTCCATCTATCCCCCAAAGACCGCCTTTAATGAGCTTCTGTCATCGATAGTAATTAATTACCTTGTAAAATTAAAATTTGGACTGATTGCTCACAAATTTTGCCATCTGTACAAGGGGAGCTAACTCTGTTTGCATTCTCTAATGAGTGATCTCACACCATGGTTCTCTCAGGAGATCATGATGCCAGCATTCCTCAGCAGGCCTCCCCCCTCATCACCAGCAGTTGTTCTAATTTGTCTTGGAGATCTCTGATAAAACTCCAATAATCTCCCACTGACAGACATGTGACACCCTGTCATGTAATCCATTACTCTGGAGCAAGCACAGTTTAAAATGAATGGGCATTTGAACTGACATGAGTTTTCGGACTGTTACTAATTGTCCAATAAAACTTGTATTAATCTTTATGCTGAGAAAGTCAGGGTTTTGTCAAGTTAGCTCATACACAGCTGTAAGTGGCTGTGTTGCTGTTGGCTCAGAAAATCTGAAAATAAAATTCTAGCCTGTCAAATGTCAGGGAATTAGTAAAATGTACAAATTGTAGAGACATTTTATAGTGAAATGATGAAATGAGTCATACAGACACTAGATATCCCTGTTAAGTGATAAAGTTTGGTTTCTTTTATGACACCACTAGAATGCATTGATTTACTAATCATCAGTTATTGTATTTCAAATTCTGAAACAATGTCTTAGCTAAACCCTGATACTTTTTTTTTCTGCTACAAACAAGGTATCTTTTATATGCACTTTCTCACAGACAGTACAGCACATACCATGGTCTGATATACCAGTCATGGGGGCACTGGTTGGATTTGGAAAAACCCAATCAGAGAATGGGTCCACCCAGGGGGTTCGATCCTTTTGACCTACACATCTCAGCTGAGTGTTCTACTGACTGAGCTAGTTCTCAGTCCTTCATGTTTAATGTGTTAAACCAGACACTACCACAAAGCACATATCAGGTCAGGCCATAGGGTTTTACGTTCACATTCAGAGCAGTACTGTTGCAGTGCATGCCTGTCCTGGGCACAGGTGCCGTCCTTGGCCGGCTTCTCCATCTAGGAATTTACAGGTGAATATTAAATAACCTATCAGATCTCCAAGCACATTTTATGTTGACACAGGTGTAGCTACCTGTACTAATAAACATAAATACACCAATATTCTGTTATCTTGTCCACGTTAATAAACATGTACAGGTTACAGTTTCCAGGTTACATTAACACCAGTTTCCTAGTCTCAGCCTTAATGGTGGTGTCAGAACATCACAAGACATATGTCCATAGTGATACAATACTTATTCAGTGTGTTTATTTGGAAACTCACATCATTTTGATCTTTTCTTTATTTTATATATTTAAATACTACACACACACACACACACACACACACACACAAAAGAAAAAGTAAAAAAGAGGGAATATTGACTGATCTAATCACTGTAGAGTATGGTGAGTTGGATATTTTTGATGATGATATGTGTGATTAATCTTCAATAAAGTCGTGATATTAAAACAGGGCTAGCTAGCCAATAATTTTTCAAAATTATTTAAATAAAATTTTAAAAATTGCAGAAACCCAGTTATTTTTTACTACAATATCATTTATTATATGCATTATTTTGCCATTTGTTTGTGGAATTTGAGATTGAAAATTTAGTGAGTGCCAGAGCTAGCCTTAGATGTGAGTTGTGTGTGTTTGTGACTTATTTGACAGCTGATGAAGTATGACTATTAGTATCTATTTCTTTCTTTCCATTTATTTCCTTCTTTGTTTCCTTCTTTCCATTTTATCATTTGGCAGAGAGGAAACTATATCTGATAGTAATACAGTGTGAACATGGTGAACATCAATAATATTACCACCTACTCATGCTCAGTCTTTATAGAGTTTTTTTGTTGGGTGTCATCTTGGTTATATTTGTTTTATTGTTTTGTTTAAATACATTTTGCAGCATATCTTGCCATGAATAATATTAATACTGTATGGATGGATCTCTAAGCATATCTTGCCATGAATAATATTAAAGGGACACACCCTAGTTACGTTTATTTGTTAACCATTACGGCGTTGTTTTTCGCTATTAAACCCCATTTTTCACAAATAAAATTGCACTTTACTTACATTTTATTATTTAGAATACACATTTCCATTCACCTGAAGTGCTTTTTGGTAATACTGATGTTTGTAAAACCACGAAATGCATTTTTTGCATTTTTTCACAAAATGTGTTGTCGAGAAAAAACCGTTAAGCAAGCGAGGTCCAATCTATTTTTAATGTCACAGACGTTGGTATATCACGTGACCGTTATCATTTTTGTTCGGTTTGTTTTCTCGTGCACGGTTCGCGCAATCAACATCCGATTTGTTGTTGTTCATTTGTGAGATTTTTCTTCACAGTTCGTGAACATTTTCAGTAACAATAAAGTTCAGACAAGTAAGTGTCTCAATACAAAACGTTACAAACCCTTAAAACCAATAATTTTGCTAAGTCTTACGATATCTGGAGAGGGGATACAACCAGGACAGAACAGTTGGAACATGTCCAGGAGAGGTGAAACGAACGCACCCCAAGTCTGTGAAATTTGTCGTGACGTAGGCATTGTTGTGCTTCTACCGGTGACATCAGAATACTAACTTTCAAAATTATTTCAAGCAATTGGGACATGGGAATTCCCATGGTATTTATTGATATAAAACCTGCTTTTTCACTCCATTTGATAAAAACGTGATCTAAGTGTGTTACAGGTTTGTAGATTAACTAAATTATAATTTATTTTCGCTGGATGGAACTAGGGTGTGCGGCTTTAATACTATATGGATGGATCTCTAAGCATATCTTGCCATGAATAATATTAATGCTATATGGATGGATCTGTAAGCATGTCGTGCCATGAATAATATTAATGCTATATGGATGGATCTCTAAGCATGTCGTGCCATGAATAATATTAATGCTATATGGATGGATCTGTAAGCATGTCTTGCCATGAATAATATTAATGCTATATGGATGGATCTGTAAGGATGTGCAGGGCTAGCTGTGGATCAGCAGACAATAGGCAAGTGCTGTATGAGAGGATCATACCCCATTTGAATTTATAATTTTTTTTAATTTGTTATAATAACTACTACCGGTATATTCTTGTGACTTTAAATTTGAATGTTTCATAGGATGGTACTGTTAGTAATAAATATGGATGGATGGATGAGTTTTGGTGAATGTATTGGATGGATGTCTGACTTTTTTCCAGTGACTTTTTTTCCATCCACCAGGTAACTAAATTAAAGGGTGCATGAGTGTTCGATTCTAGAAAAACAGTCACAAAAAGTAAATATTGTACTTATGTTGCTACATTATGTAGTTAATAAAACTGCATTTAAGCCTCATGGAAGTAATAAATTACAATAATGAATAGGAATTAATAAAACTAACTATTAATATTCCCATACTTAGAGCAGCCCATCTAACCTGTGTTCCTCTAGTTATTGTAAAGTCTATTCGAGTCTATATCTCATAATTGTAGGAAAGTGCACTCTAAATATCATTCCCCTTTTATTTAGACTCATGAATGTCAGGTGTCAAATCTATGTTGTGCCCAGGACGGACATGCCTGAGCCTTAGGTGGATATGGGAACCTAAATCAGTTAAGAAAGAAAGGACATTTACCATAATTACAGATACGCTTTTGCAATGAAAATTGTTAACAGTATTAATGTAAGTGTCAAACTTTGCTATATGGGGAATATTCACTTAAACCAGCAAACTATAAGTGGTTATGAATTTTGACCCTTTTTATATATATATATTATTTATTTTTAAATTGTAATAATAACTGTGGTTGGTTTGAACAATTATTACTTTTTTGTAACTTGACTGTTGTCAATGCTAAACATTAGGCAATGATTTTATAATAAAATATAAAACAGAACACATTACAAATGTTTTTTTTTTAAATATCTACACAATTATTTTAACAAATTGTATAGGCCGCAAAAGTAAATAATTTAGTGTTTTAAAATCTGTCATTACATTATGAATGCAGTTAAGGTGTATTTTCATTTAATTCTACAGATTAATTGATATCTAAACATTATCACATGTTTTGATATATTTTAGTGTAATTTTAATATACATCACAAATGAATATTTCAGAATCTATAACTAATAAATAATAAGTTATTGTCACTTTAAAGTTACACAGACCTGTTCAGGAGACTGTTGCCAGTGTAGACATCCGGTCTAATAGGATGTGTATTACAAACCTCCACAAACACTAATATCACACCACCAGATTTTAGCCTCACCATGTATGCCACTCATCCACATATATCACACCTAAAAGCCACCCACTCCAACACCCACACACACACACCGGTACCCAAACACCATGTGACCAAACTGTTTCTTTGATCACGGTGCTTGGCCAGTTCCATGATGTGTGGTGTCACATGGTCACACCACACTTTTTACACCTCCACCAGCTGAGCAGTAGTCTGGTGTCACACCACGCTTCTGTAAGTGAGACCTCCTGTCTGGTGTATTGGCAGTGTGCTGAAAAATGCATGTAATTAGACTGCTCTGTGTGCACTTTGAATAAATGTACAGGTGTTGACTGAAAAAAGACATTTAATTATTAAATATTGAATATTCTTCAGTACGAGTTGTCAAAAACATTTTAAGATATAAAATATTGTTATATTTAATAATATTGAATATCATTAAATATTGAATATTCCTATATGCTAAGTATCAAAAATGTTGTAACTTGTAAGCAGTTATAATGTGTTTTTATTTAAAAACGATTTTATATTTAAAAACAAAACTGATAACAAGCTTCTGTTGTGTGCCTTTATGGAAACATTTTGAACAGATAAGCTCACTTTGCTTCCACACTTGTATACACCTCCAAGGCTTGTATTAATAATGTTTTGTAAAATAATGAAAAATAGATAAACTTTTAATCAACGTAATGCAGAGGTCAAGATCACTATATATTGACATCTCTGACTAACCATTAAAGTCTGGACAGACAGTCTAGATAACTGAGGTATGTGTCCAGGAAAGAATGCTTGAGCCTTGATTTGATATAATTTGTACAAAGAAATAATAATTTAAAATATAGAAAATTAGCAGTTACTTTACCATCCTAGCTCTGCAAATTGTCCACGTTTTAGTACAGTATTCAAAGATGAGATAGAGTTCTTCGACATATCCCTATATTTGATGAATAATAAAATAATGCACTAGTTCTTTGTTTAGTTTAACACAATGAGTGTATCAGTTGTTTGAGCTCTTCTCATGTGGAGGTGTGAATATTGTAAGATTATCTTGATTAGACCACCAAATGTTAATGAACAGAGGGATTAGCCTGTAAGAATGATATTTTAACGTGACACTAAGAAGATTTTAGATTTGTGTGTGCCACAGTCTCACCACCAGGCAGGTGGCCAAAACAAAATAGTAATAAAAAAACAAAAACAGAATTGGGTGCTTTTTCTTTCAATGTGCATTATCAAAATAAATAAACAGAATTGGGTGCTTTTTCATTCAATGTGCATTATCAAAATAAATAAACAGAATTGGGTGCTTTTTCTTTCAATGTGCATTATCAAAATAAATAAACAGAATTGGGTGCTTTTTCTTTCAATGTGCATTATCAAAATGGCAAGTCTCATATTGTGACACTACTGTTAAGAATTTTCATTACAACAACATATCTTCAGTAATAATATGGCTATACTGTTCACCCATATTTACTTGACTTCACATACATTCACATATCCATTTACCTCAGGTTCAGGCACGGCTGTCCTGTACACTGTATTACATTTTACAAGAAAGAAAAATAAATATTACTGGCCATTAAGCAACTTTAAGATTTTTCTTTGAAGAACATAATATCACAAGAAATAAATTCAAGATATAAGGCTCTTTGAAAACATATCTGTACAAGATTCTATTTTTCATATTTGAAATTTTTATTTTGTTAAACATGAATTTATGAATTTGTCAAAAAATAAAGTGTTTTTTTTAAAATTATAATTATTTTGTTATTGTTTTTTGGCTAAGGAAATTCTTAATTTCATAAAATAAAGCAAGCAACAGATACTAGAGAAAGGAAAGAAAGAATAACTTATCAGTAGCATGAAATTAATGTTTTTAATAAAAACAAATTCTGATCTGTGTACAGAATTATTAAATATAAATTGGTCAGTAGTAAAACATTTATGTCTTATTACCGGGTAATATGAAAAATTGTAAATTAAATTGTTTAATGTAAAAAATAAACTGATAAATTTAAGTTAAAGAGTTGTGTTTTATTGTTAACACTTTTAATAACAACTTTAAAAATTATAACTTGTTTTTGCTTTTGCAATATTATTGTAACATAAATAAATTACCACTATTTTTAAAACAACGTTTCTTTATAACATTTGTGATGTTTGTTTAATATTATAAAGTTTTGCTATTATATTTTAACAAAAGAGTTAATTTTCAAACTATAACTCTTACAGTTTAGCTGTGACATGTGAAGTGAAGCATACACCACAATATGCATCCTTTGAAGGGCACCATAAAGCACACAAGGGTTAATAATAAAGCTGTTGAAACCTGCAACAATGGTTCCTGGAGGGTTCCAGGCAGGAGCAGATGCCCCCCACAAACCCCCATTACAGAAACAACACACTTGTCATTAGGGTGTGATAAAGGGAATTACCTGGACCCTGCTTTAATCAAAGGGGCCACTCTCCCTACAAGTGGGTGTTAAAAACCACATCAGGGATCCAGTTCCTGGCAGGGGCCTGTGGAGGGGACACACCCCTTGCCTGGCACCATTGTTCCAGGTAATTTTTTGCTCACCTGAAAATAGATGGAATTCCTAAGTGGTGTGAAATATGGGATGTTTCTGGTATTTCTGTTAGCTTGTGTTTTATTGGTTGATTCCTGTCATTTTATGGTCATCTCCGATTGGCTGATGATGTCTTTTAGTCACATGGGTCTGTGGATATTATCTGGCACATCTGGAACTGTTTGACATTGTATCAGTGTTTGTGTTTAGCATAACAAGTCAAATCTGTGTTTAATTAGTCGACCAAGAGCAATACTGCACCTATCAGTGTTCCCTATTGGTGAACAATCTCGCTTAGACAGAAAGGAATTGTGGGAATGCTTCTCGGTGCTTGCTGTTGATACGTGATCTGTTACTTTATTTCTACCTGTGCTCACACCTACCACCATGGTGCTCCTGTCAACGTTCTGTGAAGGTTGGTTCTTTCACTTTTCTTCTTTCATAATCTAGCAGATATATACATTTTGGTTTGGTTTTTGCTTTCAAAAAAGGTTCATAATTTATATTTTCACTTCAGATAGGATTATAATTTATATTTTCACTTCAGATAGGTTTATAATTTATATTTTCACTTCAGATAGATTTATAATTTATATTTTCACTTCAGATAGGTTTATAATTTATATTTCAGCCTTGCAATTTAAAAATGACACTTAAGATAAATAAATAGTAAGCTATAAATTAATTTTACAATTTTTGTTCTAGCCTGTATGAATGAAAGTGTTATGATTTGATACACAGTGTATTATAAACATTTTCACTAAAATATCTCCAATAATACCATACATATTAATTTGATGACTTTTTCTTACATAAATAAATATAATAAGCTGAAAATTATAATTTTTACAAATATGAAAATACCATATGTATTTATTTGATATTATACTTTTTTTCATCAACTTGTAATTTAAAATATTCAAGTCAATGTTAGTTTTTTAATACTGTTTACAATAATAACTAAATCTGTAATATAAATTGCATTAAACTAAACTTTTGTGGGTATGGGGGTGGGGGTTGTTTCATGCAGGTAAAACAGTGTACTATTAGTGTATTGATATTAACCTGCATATTGCACTGTGTATTAATCAATGTATTGATGGTAACCTGCATATTGCACTGTGTATTGATAGTAACCTGCATATTGCACTGTATTGATCAATGTATTGACTGATAACCTGCATATTGCACTGTGTATTGATCAATGTATTGACTGATAACCTGCATCTTGCACTGTGTATTACTCTGTGTAGTGACTGATAATCTGCATATTGCACTGTGTATTACCTTGTGTAGTGACTGGTAATCTGCATATTGCATATATTATTGCACTGTGTACTCAGTGTATTGACTAGTAAACTGCATATTGCACTGTGTACTCCTCAGTGTATTGACTGGTAATTTGCATATTGCACTGTGTATTACTAAACATATTAGATGTTTGTTATCTAATTTATACTAAAATGTCACCTTAAAATCTGGTAAAAGAAATATTGTTACTAGATGGTAACTGGGAGGAACTAAAGGGAATGGATAAATTTAGAAAAAAATATGATATATTAATAGACAATAAATTTGCCAAAACAAGGTTCTTGCACAGACATTTAAAGCTAGCTTATGGTATTTGGGTCTTTCAAAAAAAAAAGGTTTTAAGTATAGGAATGATTTGAAATAATAAAACAGTTTTGTTTGTATAATTATATAATTAAATTTATGTTACATTCATTACAATATATTATTATTAGCAAGTATGATTCAAATTTAATTATAAGTATTGTCTGTTATTTCTTTTACGTTTATCTGGATGTGAACATTTGTTTTTGCAAACTTATGTGAGAACGGCTTTGCCTATTCAGTTTGCTTATGGTTTTTGTAAATGTCATATGACAATACCTCTTGATAACTGTTTTCTATTTTTAATTCAGTTATTAGCTATAATTAAATATAAATGTTATAACTAATATGAACTATGATTATAGTACTTGTTGAGTAGTTATGAAAAAGAAAGTTGAATGAGGGAATAATCCTGTTTGAAGTTCTTGAAAATTAACTGAATGAAATTTCATCCTACTTATCTGGAAGAGCTACACAGGTGGTGTTGATAAAGAGCTAAGTGGTTGTAGTCTAAAGGCATTGTTGGGTGATCTAAACATACTCATCAGTCCATCCATCTGTCTTTAACTCATCAGCAGCCATGAAAGAAATAATTTCACAGATAATCCACAATTCACCTGTTTATACACAGAGAAGAACCATTTATCTTTTTTCACAATTGCACTTGAGGTGTAAACAAGAAATGGGTCTTTGAGTGAACTGTGAACTGTTTTTATTTTTCACTGTTATAGCTATTATGTCAAAATGCAAGCAATGAAATAGTTCTCTAAGTAAGCTGATGAATGTTTTTATTTTCACAATTAAAAGTTTATCACACTCAAGGTGGAAATAATAAATGGTTCATTGACTGAATTGTCGAACATCTGCACAGATGGTCAGGCAGGCGTTGTATTTATCGCGGGGTGTGTCATACAGGTATATAGCTCCCGACACCATGCGAA
This sequence comes from Gigantopelta aegis, assembly GCF_016097555.1. Taxonomy (NCBI): domain Eukaryota; kingdom Metazoa; phylum Mollusca; class Gastropoda; order Neomphalida; family Peltospiridae; genus Gigantopelta; species Gigantopelta aegis. Next base: position 84,753,858 of record NC_054708.1, on the reverse strand, counting down.
ATATCCCTGTATTCAATACCGTTCCAATAACACTGAATAACAAACAAACTGGATGGTGGTACAAAGGGCAGTAATCAGCCATCGTGGCCTGGTTTATGGATGTTAAAAAGATCAGTTGTGTGACTATCAGGACTAATTCCATTACTGACACTAATTGTGGTTTTCTCTTAGCTTCACTGTACATCTGGTGGCCTTAATGAGTGTACAGGTAAATATTGACCTCACCTGTGAGTGTGGATTAACTCTACCAGTACCTCATATAAGTAGAACAGTTTCAGTTTGAGGTGCATATAGTTTACCAGCATCTGGCAAGAACGTATCTGTGACACAAAATATCTATAACTGTAGAGTACTCAATGGTTTAAGGATTTTTACAGTGATGTGTGCTATAAAGAAATTTGTAAATGAACCAACAGGTATGTCCAATACTTCATAGCATGTTAATATGAGTCATGTTTATTAACCATATTGAAGACTAAACAGTTGTTTTAGTATGGATAATGTATGAAACCATTATAGAATATTTCGTTATATTATTTTTTATATTAAATCATCATGTAATGTAAAAAAGACAAAAAATAAAAATCCACTCCCAAAAACAACTAACATGAGGTATCTAATACATTTTATTCCTTTTATTGTCAATTCTTACCAAATCAATTGTATTTTCTTAAGAATTGTAATGTATGAGTCACTTTATAATGTTTATTATTTGCTATTATAGGTTGTTTGTTTGCTATAATTCATTTGGAAACCATGTGTGTCAACACTTTATTTGTGGTGTTGTATCCCATAGCTATTTTCTAAGTAATGTTGGTACCGGTAAGTTAAATTTGCTGTAAAATATTTCAAATATTGTAGTTAACAGTAAATAAAAAACCTCACATGTTGATAACCTCAGAATGAATATGTTAATGTTAGTGTAATCACAGTTTATTAGCTATAGCTACTAAATAATGCTAACTTCACACAAACAAATAGCATTTGATAATGACCCATTTGCTAATATTGATTGATAATATATTGATTCTGCAAGTCAATTGTTAGTCCTGTATTATGATCATATTTTCATTTATTTGTTTCAGTTTACTATTAATAAAGACGTTGATTTATTAGGTCTAAAATAAAGATTCTAAAATCAACAGCATTACTAATTGTATTTTAAGCTACCTAAGATTGTACATTTTCCCACTGCAGTGTCTCTGTATTAAAAAGTGTTTTCAATTAACACCACGTAGCTAAGTTGTACATCAAACGTGAGCCACCAGACCCGAGACTGGATGTAGACAACAGTAGGTATGTGTTCTACCTTTGAAGATTGGGCCATAGGTTAGCTCCACGGTTAGCACCAGCCTGACAACTAGCTTCCAATAGACCAGCCATGTTTTTATTGTCATTAGTCGCTAGCAGGCAGTGCAGAGATCTAGTCCTACAGAGAGGGGCTGTGTGCTGGGCAGCACTGGCTTAGATTACTCCCCTACCATTACTATGTAGATCTAGGTAGTAGCTGGTCTGGTGGTAAATTGAGTTATCTTAGTATCATGTCCTGATGTTCCATCTTGGCTGGCCCCTAGGGACCAATGGATATCTGTTAGGGGCAGACTAATAGCTGAAATCCTGTAGTCAGTGGCTTGCATTCAATCATTCAGTTGTAGTTCTTTGACAGAGTGCTGTGGTGTGGTCATATTAGTGAGTATGGAAGTTTTTATTAAAGATCCTGTCAAGAGTTCTAAAGAGATGTTCTTGATTCTGGAGCCAAATGTTGTAACATAAGTCAGCATTTTTAATTGTTATATGTTATTAATTATTATAAATCCTGTTTGAATTACTACATGTATAAACATTAAGATGATCTAAGTTACTAATTAAATCATGTAATTTGTGTTGTTAGCAGAAAACATGTTACATCGTCTGTATAGTCTTACCCATTACTCCATTTCCTCCCTTTGTACATTTACTAGGTTGTAGTAGGATTAATGTCTTAAAACCAAATCTTCACAACACCTTTTTAGTTAAAACATAACATTATGTAAGAATTATTAAATTTTTTATTATGTGTTTTTTTTTTTAAACTAAGGACTGATTTAGTCTAATCATTCATTAAATAAAAATTAATAAGTTATTGTCTGACACCATAATAAATGAAGGACGATATTAGTTTTTAAAAAAGGAGGAAATGGCCACATTAATACATAAACATTATAATTATTTAAGATTAAAATGTCACAAGACATAGTAACACCAAGTACAACTTAACGTTATCAGTAATCATACTAAAGCTACAGCACGTTTTACACCTGTTACACAGAATCATGATGAAATATTGACCTCATGGTAGTGACATAGCTAAGATATAACACTGTGTTTATCAGCAAATACGACTAACCTCAATGATTGTTGTGTCAGTGAGGTATTAGGGGCCAATACAAGAGACTGAGCCCCTGTTTGGTGTCGCCCATTAATGCTTATCTTCTTGTGATAGTGTCAGACATTGGGACAAACCACAAACTAATACTAGCCAGGCCCCCTACCAGTGATAATCAGTGCATACTACTAACATTCTCCTCACAGCAGACTGGACATAGACGTCCAGGGAACGCAGATGAGTGTTAGCTGAATTTTGTTTTTAATGCATGTCATCTGAACAATGTTATCCAGCAATACGAGTGATAACTGGAGTTTATTACAAATATTCATGTCATGCTTATCACCAGGTAACAAATGTGTGGAAATTGTAGCACAGTAAGATTTTGCCAAATGCAATACTACATTTATTACGTTTTTTGTTGTTCTTCACCCTGAGGATAATGGACAATCTACATTTAAAAAAAAAAAATTGTGCTAATATGCAATATTAACAATGTCCTAAAAATATATAATAAAAAATTAAATTTCACCAACTACCATCCCCATTTTAATAAACTTTGAATAAAAATTGAGCATTTAAATTAAGTGGCTATAATATTTGTATTAATGGCTATCAGTGTATTTTTTAAACTGATCTTTTCCGTACATGTTTTAGGTCTGTTTGATACAGCTATACTTGGTGTGACTAATCATACAAAACTGTAATCATTTCATTTTTAATCAAACCATATTAGTGATGTTTCAATGCATCTTGTCTAGACAATGTAAATTGTTAAATGTAACCTCATTTGCCAGAGTATGTAACACTGTTTACAGATGGTTAACTGAAATTGTGGTGTGTTGCCTGTGGTTATGACTGAACAATAGTTAGCAGTGAAAAGTTGCAGAAGTTCAGTCTAACATGACTTGGCAGCCACTGTTTGGTTAGTCAAGGGGTGGACATGTGTCAATCAAGCTGCATGCTTGCTTACAGTACTAACAGTACTCATCAGTGTGTACCCGATTCCAATCTGATGTCAGTTTGTGTCTGCAATCAGTCTTTTGTTACTTTTATCTATAGGTTTATTGAGTTTGGTCACTTACAACAGGCTGTGCTTTTTTTTCTGCATGTTTTCTGAATAATCTGCAGGTTTTTTTCATATGTTCATATATAAATAATAGATGTTTGGATGAAAATAAATGTCAAATATATTTATTTACATGACTAATTATATAATTATATAAACTAAACAAATAAAGAACCTTTCATTAATGTAAATATATAAATAAAATAGATGGATAAAGTAAAAAAAAAATAATATATATATATATATAAATAAATACTGATATCATTAGTTTTACATATTAACCAGCTGTTTTGAGTGTTATCCCCTAACAGGTACATAGGCTATTTGAAAGCAACATAAATCCAATGATACACACGTCAGGTGCACAGCCTATTTAGATGGCCTATGTCATTAATATTTTATTTGTAGTTTTTCATTGAGACAAATTTGACATTCCACCAGACTTGAATGTGTTTCAATACACTATTGTCCTAATAGCTGTCACAGGGCCTACCTGTTTTCAGATGTCCACCTGACAAACTGCCGCTCACAGGTGCAGGTGCGTCTATTCACCTGGCGGGTAACGAGAGACAGGTACTGGTGGCAAGGTGTTTGTGTTAGAGACACGGCACACACACCTGCTGTCATCGCTGTCGTCTGATTGGCTGTAGCTAGATCGGTCGCATGCACTGTATTTTGGCAGTGATAATAACCTAGCTGTTTAGTCAGTTTGGTTTAACTGAACTTCTCCAGGTGATATATTGATTTCAGTAATAAAAATCACTTTTATGGGGTTTGTTGGCATTTTATGATTTACTTTAAAGGAAAGTTCTTTTCTGGAATCTGCACGTCAATTGATATTCATCAGAGACAATGAAAAGAAAGATATTTCTTTAAAAATCTTATTGCATTTTTTGTAAAGTAATTGGTTTGATAACAATAAAAAAAATCTTGTTAGATTTTTATTATGAGTATATGGGTTCAAGCTGTAAAACAAATATTTTATAATCAGAGATTGAAATTAATTGAAAAGGTTTCAGATATGAAAACTGAAAACACTGGTTATCAGCTGTTAATGAGAGTTATCTATCGTATCTGTCAACATCTGATGTGTCATTCATTCTGATTGGACAGTTTGATCTAGCCTTGATTTGTTCAAACAGTGAATCGGAAAAACTTGATTGGTCAAAAGGAAGACTATATTAATGAAAAAACATTGCATTTTAAAGAATAATTTTAATATTCAAATAAATTATTTGAATTGTTAATTTGTATGTGCTTTTCATAGATACAAAAAATATTTAATATGTTTTTTTTTTTGTTTTTTTTTATTATACAAGTTTAATTATTAAATCGTTATCAAGAGCAACCAACCAGACCAGTGGGAGGATTTGTAAAATGACATACTAAGATACTGAGACATTGGATCAGATACCAATAAACCCACATAAATAAAGATAAAACATAAACAATTCGTTAATCATTAATTTTGTTATTTGCAGATTACTTTATAAATATAATTGGGTTTTAAAAATATTATGTGTAAGCAATATTTATTCTGTTTATGGGAAGGAGTGTATAAAAAATCCCTTGCTACTGTTTGCTTGGATTGGCCTATGTGACAACAGTAAATGTCTCCTCTCACTGTCTCCTCTCACTGTCTTATGAAATGAAATAACCACCATTTTTAAGACACCAAATAGCTGTAGTTTAAAATGTGCTCTGGTGTCATGAAACAAACATTCCTTTTCTTACCACACAATCAATAATTCTATAACAGTAGGAACAATGCTTCCTGAACAGTATGGAATGTCACAAATACACTCCTCAATACACATAGTATTTTACAATACACTCCTCTCAATACTTTTTCTAGCAGCACTGAACAGAGGCATGCCACAAATTCAATGCATTTTTTTCTCACAGCACTCATAACAGTACTGCACAGTAAATATCTAGTGTCATCCACTGACTGTGATGATAATGAAACAGGTGAACAATATTGTGTCAACTTGCTGGACTAACAGTACAGCACCAGTATATATCAGTGTTCTGTCACCCATCCAATACACTCCAGCAACATCCTGCCACACCCAATCATACCGATCAGTCAATCAATCAGTCAATCAGTCCTGCCAGCCCCAATCAACAGTCAGTTGCCAGTCCCAGTCAGCTCCCTGCTGGGAACCAATCAGAGTACAGCACACATCCCACTGTCCACTGGGTGAGGCCAGAATCCCTAGCTGTCATGTGTTGTAACAACACTGCAGTAATTAGAGCAAGCTGTGTGAATAGTTTTACTCCATCCATATATAACCAATTGAGAACCTAGTGATCCACACCGAGTAGTCCTCTTTTCCACCTCTCATCCTCCACCCAGTTTTCTATCTCACTAAACTATTACCTCCATAACAGAATGGTCCTGTATGGATCTGAGAGTCAAAATACAGACTCATCTCAGGAACAGGTCACCAGAAGATCTGTGTTCTTTCAGAAAGGTGAGGCATATGTCTGTGTTAAAACAAATGTGCAGTATTGTGCTGAAGATGATATTATTATGTGTGCTCTGTCATTTATTGAAACATGCAGTTAATATTTTGTCTGATATATAATTAATTTTTTTTTTTACTTTCAGGTCAGTTGAAAATATCGGCGTATATGAATTTTGGTCTTCTAACTGTTCATGGTAAGTACATAAATCTATATAATATAATATTCATAAATGCAATATCCATAATATGATATACAAAATTAACATACTGGTACATAATATAAATGTTTGATTTTATATGAGCAGTTGTTTATTTAATTGTTACAGTAAGATAATTAAATTGGTTTACAGTGTTTCATTAAATAAAACTATTATTGTAATCAATAATTTGCTATTTTTATATTGGTAAATATTTTTAAATAATAGTTTTAAATTTATTGAGATTTTTGTTTTGTAATTATTTTGTTTGTTGATTTCTTGATGTTAATTGTGTAATATATATTATTATTTCAGTCGTCCAAGGCCGTCACCTGTCGTCTAACTGGAAACCACTGTGTGATGCCTATGCAAAGGTAAAATTTATACCTTTTAAAAAACCCGTGTCAAATGAACTGTGCTGTATTTGGTAAAAACCCATGTCAAATGAACTGTCCTGTATTTGGTAAAACCCCATGTCAAATGAACTGTCCTGTATTTGGTAAAACCCCATGTCAAATGAACTGTCCTGTATTTGGTAAAACCCCATGTCAAATGAACTGCTGTATTTGGTAAAAACCCATGTCAAATGAACTGTGCTGTATTTGGTAAAAAGCGTATAAAAGATTCCTTGCTGCTAATGGAAATATGTAGTCAGTTTCCTCTGAAGACTGTCAGAATTACCAAATATTTTATATCCAATGATTATTTAATTAATCAATTGATGTGCTCTCAACATTTTAAACAACATTTTTTGCTAATGTGCATATATATTACAATTTTTATTATTATATTGAATTTGTATCTATTGACTAAACAAATTACACCCCCCCCCCCCCACACACACACACACACTTCCAGTGTGGTGAGTTTTGGACCAACCCATAGAGTAGCTTGTCAATTAAGCCTAATTCCTCATCAGATTTGTCCAGTGTTGTTAAGTGTACCATGTCCATTGGTAGTTTAATGTTTCCAGTGTGGTATGACCATGAGTACTGAGTGTCACACACAAAGTAGCATCTTTGCCTCATCTTGGCTTGCCACACACAAGCTTACCATTAACAAGTTTCTTTAACCCAAGCTTGCTGCATCAGGTGGGACGTGACATGTACTTTCATAGTCATGTTCTATATAAATGAAAATATTTCTCTTTGTCAAAACATAATTATATATATATTTTTTGTCATTTCTAGAATTCATATTTAAAAAAAAAAAAGTTCAGATATACAATGTTTCATTGTACTCTTATTAAGACAAATATTATATTTTGTATTTATTTGATTGTGGTATTATTATGATGTGTAATGTGGTGTGCTCTGTTTCCAGATGTCTCTTGTTCCCGATGATACGCGACGAACACGATGCAAGACTGGGATCGTCATGGATTCCAACAATCCACACTTTGACGAGAAATTCTCTTTGTAAGTTACACTTTTACAGTTTTTATCTTAATCTTTTTTTTAATGATACCCTTGTTTGAAATTCTATTTTGACCCAAATGATTCCAATTTCCAATTTTTATGTACAATTGATTAATTTTGAATTATAGTTATTAGTAGTTCTAATAGTTCTGTGATCTATTGTCTTAAAACAATCTCCATCTTTTAAATGTGATCAACTCGTCCTCAGCATTAAAATGTCACCTCACTATTATCTAAAATAATATAGCAATATGGTACATATTAACCTCCATTAAGCAATCAAAAGAGGCCATTCTCACAAATCGGCTAATATCTCACAAACCGACCTGTATTAAGAAGCCACCTCTCTTAAGAGGACAGTACATATTAATCCAAATTATGTGTTATCAAAATCTGCCTCTGTGATGTTCCTTTACAAGGCTCCTTGCAACAGGTTGAGATATAATAATATGTCTATTTCAAGGGCTAGCTTTCTTTGACAATACGTCAAATTTACCAGTTGCAAATTTTAAAAACAATTAGCAAAATTTATTTTAATTTGAAAAAATTATTTCATGTCATATTTGTTATTTTGTTAGAGAATAAATAGCTTTTTGCATTTTTAGAGTTTAATAGATAGTTTGGTGGACAATAGTTCGGTGAAATTGTCCAGGTCACTAACAATGTATTTCCTTGAAATAAGAATGAACCTTTTTCCCATGTTCATGTAAAGTGGAACTTGGTATAATTGTGAAAGCAGCAGTCAGTGTGTTTGATTGTCTTACAGTGAGTACCATTGTAACACTGTACGTTACTCTTTGTACAGAGATAACACAATAATGAGTTACCTATAGGAACACAATTGGTTACCTGCTGCACAAATTGCTGTTGGTTTACAGGTGTGACAAGTCTTGTGTTACATGTCAGACAGGGGGGTAAATCAGTGGGGTTTTCTCTTTACCCATCTCTCCTAATAGTCGTGTACCTGTCTGGGCTGGTCAATGTGACCCTCTCTCACCTCCAAGTGTTATTATCATAAGTATTGGTCCTGTGATCTCCAAGAACAATAACTCACATGTAGGTGCTGTTTCTTCATCCATGGGCATCGACCGGTTTTCTACACAGAGGCTTGGTGTGATGGGACCAGTAATTAGGCTTAACAGTCACCTTGCTTTCTGATAGTTCTCTTTGATCATTCATGCAGGGACACTTAGCTTTTAAAAATATATGGTGGTTATTAAAGATGATATATATGTTAATATATCATGATTAGTGAAGTTAATATGTATTTGGATAACCATATTTTATTTACCTCAATTTAAAAAAAAAAAAATTCATCATGATTGTTAAAGTGGATAAAAAAAATTATGATTGTTAAACTTGATATTATCAAATTTGATGTTAAGATTTTTAAATTAATCAAATTTAATATATATTGAACACATTAAACTAAAATGAGTTACAATTTAACTTGAAATTCCTTTATTGAATTAATGAATCAATATAATTTGAGAAATTTTAGACTTTATGGGGAGGCTTACTTTCCAAATATATAATTTGTTTTTAATTTAAGTTTTTTGTTTTTGTTTTAACCAAACTTATTTAATTATAAATGTTACTGTAAATCATAAAATTTTTGTAATTAAAAAATTAATACACAAAATAGCTTAAGGGTCCATAAATATTTTTGACCTAATAGAACCCCAAAATGATTGTGTTCCAGCTCAGCATTCACTTACCTGAAAGTTAATGTAATCTGCAAAGTCTGCTGGCCCTTAAGTCATTTTGCTGAGTATTAAACATTCTTATTAATTCATAGGTTGTGTTTGTTATGGTTGCATTATTTACAACATAAAATTTTCTTAAATCTTCCACTATTTGTTTTATTAATAATATGAAGGTGAAAAATCCATACCATTTTATTTGGATCTGTAGTGTGTGAATGTACTTTTTAAAACAAATCTGACCTACCATTTGTAAATGAGTTTTCAGTAAGTTGTTAGAAACACTCTGTTTTGTTTAGTCCCAGTCTGTTTGTATCTGATTATGATTGTGTTTACTTGCAGTGAGTTGCTAGAAGAAGACCATCACAAACGACTGCTGGTTTCAGTGTGGCACAAAGATGAGTCAGGAACGTAAGTACACACACATTGTTTATTACAGTCCTCATGTTGTAGCCATTTCTGGATAGTAGACCTTTTCAAAAAATAATTAAATGTTAATTACATTTATTTCTTGCATAGAATATTGGTGTCCATATATTCAATGTGTTTCTGGCTTTCCTGTTTATATGAGCTCAAAATGGAAATTTTCTAATAAATGAATATATATTAATTAAACCTTTTTTGGTTTGTACATGTATATTCTTTTCAACTGAAATTTTAAAACTTTTCCCCTCAAAACTCCATCTTTATTTTCTTTGTCTGCATATACTTTAAAAAAAGGTATATAGTAGTAGTATGTGATATTTTAAATGTTTCATATCTTTTGAATAACTTACAATACATTACAAGTTATTTGTTTACTAACTACTAGTACAGTTCCTGAACAGTTGAGAATGTTTTAAATTGTTTCCAATAAGATGTTATATTTTACATACACTCATAATTACAATTAAGCATCCAAACTACAAAATCTGCTACTTAACCAATTGTTCAAAACATCAGTATAAAACTCTTTGAAGATAAAAGTATATTCCAAATAAATCACCTTCTTTTGTCTTTAAGTTTGTTAAGAGAACTTTAACACCCTTACCACTGAATACAAGCAATGCTCAGTGTGTACACTTACTGTGTGCTGTGGAGGCTGAGCCGAATCAAACGTTGTTCATAACAAATCATGATCTTTACTTAACTCTATTATTCATCTAAATACCAATCAGTGTGGGCCATTAATAAAACAAAACAGCTCCCAATAACATTTAGTCTCAACAGACAAAACACAGACAGTGTTTTCACAGTGGTTTACATCAAAGGGGGACAACTGTAATCACACCTACGTGAGAGGCAAACCAAAGCAAATTAACAATATTGGGATGTGTGCCTATTTTCATCATTTCACGCTGTGATAATTAAAGGTGCTAGACCATGTTTTCACAGGGGACATAAAAACCAGTAGATTTAGTATTGGAACAGTAGTCAGCAACTTGCTGTGCATGGAGTTGGTCCAGTCATGTATAAGAGAGGGATAGCTTGTTTCAGTAAGACCGACGTATATGTGAATGTGTATAACAGAACCCAAGTGTCTAATCAACAGCATCTTGTTTCTTCCAGTCTCAGTGAGTTTCTTGGCTGTATGTCGTTCGGTGTCAAACATCTCATGAATCCCAACAAGGTAAGGACAACTTTTAATTCTTACTTTCTTATTTTTTAGTTTACATTTATTAGTTACAATTGTTTTATATTAACTTCTTGAGGATAATTTTAGTTTATTTAATGTATATTTATATTAATCTTATCTTTCTCAAATTACAAATTGTTAACCAGTTTGAAGAATATTTTCTTCCAACTTAGAACATTTGAGTATTTTGTTAGTAGAATATAGCACTATTTCACTATGCTGATGGAAATCTGCAAAATATATACATTTATCGACAGATTGTCTCAAAGAGTAACCCTTTTCAAGAAAATCATATTCCTAATTTAAATATTTAGCATTTTATTCACTTAAATTTTAGTTTTCAGTATTATTTACTACAAATAATTATCAAATTATAACTTATATCTCAACCAAATTGTTACTTATAGCTTTTTTAAAAATAAAGATAGCTATTTGTGGCTGCAGATATATTCTGTTATTTAAGTTCATTCCTCTTAAAGCAGCTTTGACTGACATTTCCGACATAGCAAGTTTTTGTATTAACTATTAATTACAATTTTGTGTTTTTTTCCAGGAGGTGAATGGCTGGTACTACTTACTCACAGAAGACGTTGGACGTAAGAAACATCTCCAGGTGTCCAACAAACTCAAGTCCACTGCTGCGCTTAAAGCTAGAAGTAAGTCATTGCAACAAAATATCATTTCATACTCCATGTGGTGTTAATGAAACAAAATGTAATTATTTTGATGGAAAGAAATAAAGGATCACACAGATAGCAACAAGAAATAATGACAGCATTAAAAATCAATTCATAATGTCAGAAGTTGACTGGGATCATACAGGCAGCACATTCAACACTACAAGACATTCAGTCCCACGTTACAACTTGGTATGAAATACAGCAATTACTACGCTAGTTGTGAATTAAATTTGGTCTACAATTTGATGTGTCCCCTTCTTTCTTTCCATCAGTATATAAAGGCGAAGTTATATGGTATCCAAAAACTTTGATGAAAAGCTTACAGTAACTTCTGACATTTCAAACCCTGTAATGATTTTGTTCATTTTCATCACTGTTCAGTAATAGTAAAGCAATAACAGTAATTGTAATACCTTTTGATATATTTTTTTTGCTTGTTATTAATTAGTGATCCTCAGTTTAATAAATCAATGATGAATGAATTGTTAATTAATTTAAATTAATCATTTCATTCAATTATTGGTTGATTGATTAATTAATTAATACATTCTTTAAAACATACATCTTTACAATATAAAAATAAAAGATTTTGTGTTCTTCATATGTTTGTATTTACAATTATTATTTTTAAGCTGTGTATAATTAATGAAAAACGTGTATTAACGAATGACTTGTTTGTTACAGATCACCCCAACATACCTGTCATTAACAAGGATGTTCTGGGAATGGAGCCAGTCGTGGTGAGTGTTACATAAACTTTGGGCTTATTAATGTAACCAATGTTAGCCGATTCATAATATTAACTATTTCAAAAGGATCTATTAAGTTATTCTTACCACATGGATAAGTGCACAATGCTAGATCCTTTTAAATTCTACAATTTTACTGAATGATATTTTACAAAATCGTTTACAAAATATGCATTTGCTGATCATGTTACTTTTTTTGTGAAAATGTACATTATGGAAATTTCTAGATTCATGTAAATTACACATATCTATGGCTAAGTCACTGATTGGTATTTTAGAGACTGCTTGTGGACATATACATAATAGCTATGACAATTCTAGATCATTTGACTAATAAACCAGTGACAGGAGTTTTACTAAACATCCTACAATCCAATTTATTCTCTACACATTTGTTCAAACATGCACTTTCCCCAATGTTTGTGAGACTAATTTAAAAACTATTTCAGGTTCAGATGTACCGTGGAAAGAATGGCTACGGTTTCTCTGTGGTTGATTCATTCCCCGTGAAGGTGGGGCGTGTTGATGACGCCTCCCCCGCCAAGATGGGGGGACTGAAGAAAGGCGACTACATCATCAAGGTCAATGGACAGAATGTGTCGCGGTCGACCTGCGTCAGTGTCGCCAAACTCGTCAAGTAAGTAGAGTTGAAAACAGTTACATTACTTCAAAGTGCTAGTTTTAATTTGAATTTTTTGTACATATTTATCACTGTAATTTTTAAATGCGACTGTATTACTTGTGTTTTAATGAAAACATACTTTTTGTAAATATAAATATTTTAGCAATACAACACTGAAAGCCTTGTTTGTTAAGGAGAAGAATAACCTGGGTGTATATAGTTTGTTCTCAAACAATAAACTAGTATTAAATATTGTTGTTACATAAGAGTTACCTATGTCCTCTCCAAAAAAAACCTAATATTAAATACTACTTCTTCTAATAGCCACAGATTAAAGATGTGGTGGAGTTTAATTAAACATTATTGACCTTTTTTCCATTCACAATGACTTCTATCATAACTGATTGTTATTTTATTTTTCTATTTTAGGAGAAGTGGAACCAAGCTGGTTCTTGATGTTCAACGTCAGAAAGAGGTCTCCATCGAGACGTTTGACAAGTCGCCATGGAAACCATCGGCCCCGATCTACGAGTCGATCCACAACAACTCTGAGGACGATCACGATTCGTCTGACGGTGATGTTGAGGAGACCAAGGAGAACTCTTGTATCTCCGTTGATGAAGACCCGACCGGGGAGCAAGAGTACACATTCTCCCTGGATGGACTCCCCACCAGCACCCCCCTACCCCTCCTGCTGCACAAGGGTCACAGGGTGAGTACCTTGTCACATTAAGTTAATTTGTGGGTGGGTGTGATGTAAGCTGTGCATTTTTCAATCCAGTTACAAACTGATTAAGTCTGCTAAATAGTTGATGAATCTTGTTAAAATCTTTATTTTCATTATTTAACAATTTAGAGTCATCAACATTTTGTTTGGTTTCTGTGGGTCACCTTTGTTTGAGATCCATTGTATTTTGTTTACAATGCGGATCATACTCTACTTACAATGAAATTAACACTTCATGCTGATATGCCCAGCTGAATTTCATGTAGCGGTAAGAGATGTACCATATGCATAAAAATACCTTTCGACTTATATGTATATGTGTTGCAGTATACAGGGGTGCATAAAATCGAAAATAATTCACTAGCCCGCTGGACCAGAACTAGCCCGTCAGAATTTCTACTAGTCCGAAATACTATATTATTAATACTATTATAATATACAGTGTCAAAACGTTATTGGAAACACCTTGTAGGTGATCAACATCACGTGACACAACGTTATTGGAAACACCTTGTAGGTGATCAACATCATGTGACAAAACGTTATTGGAAACACCTTGTAGGTGATCAACATCATGTGACAAAACGTTATTGGAAACACCTTGTAGGTGATCAACATCACGTGGCAAACAAAATCAAAAAGACAGATCGCCCGTCGGACTGGTCATTGCATTGTTTAACTCGTCTGTCAGAATGTTTACTTGCATTTGGCGAGCGGGCAAGTACTTTCTGCAGCCCTGAGTATAGATGTAATTTTGAGATTTCCATGAAATTTATATTGCTGAATATATCATTAATAATTCAATTTTTTATCATAAATAACCATTTTGTGAGTAAAGTCTGTTAATTAATATAAACATGTGTTGTTGTTGTAGACGGCGTACACCGGGTTCACGGAACAGAAGAAACAGGAAGCTGTCCACCGTCTGCTCAGTCTGGAGCTCGACCTGATTGACTTCATGCACGCGGGCATGCAGCGCTACTCGCGGCCACTCCGACACTGCATCCTGTCGGCACAGCAACACAAGGTGCTCTTCCAGAACATCGAGAAGGTATGTGTTATAATAATTTAACATGTAAAACTATAACACACACAGGTTGAATAAAAGGTGTTCTAGATTTGATCACAAAGCAGGGGGAGTAAAACCACACAAATTAATTATTTGTAATTTATGGTAGTGGATGGGTTTTTTTGTGGGGTGGATCAGGGTTTGGGTTATATTGCAGTATGGTGTTAATGGTAAAAAAAATATAGAAATAATTGATTTATTATTATATCACATGTAGGGCTCGAATTCTGCTGCTTATATTTCCTTGATCTGGAGTAAAATATTGATGAAACAAATAAAAATTAAACTATTATTTTTACTTGTTGATTTGTTAATTAATGAATTATATGTTTATTGTGATCCACTGTGAATCCATATGTAATGGGTTTTTTGTTTTGTACGAATGTATGTCAAACATTTGGTAAATACTAAAAAATGAAACCTGCTACATGTTTTCATTAGTAGCAAGGGATATTTTGAAGTGACACAAGAAAGACATTTAGTGAAAACTGTTATGATTCTTACCTGTATGTGGTTTGTTATTTTTCCTGTGACCCGTCTATAACCTGTATTTGTCCTGTGACCCGTCTATAACCTGTATTTGTCCTGTGACCCGTCTATATCCTGTATTTGTCCTGTGACCCGTCTATAACCTGTATTGTTATTGTTTCAGCTGGTGACGTTCTCGGAGTACCACATCAAACAGATGCAGGACAACATGCCATCTGCCTACTCGGACACCGACACGTCTCAGTCGACGGACGGCAGCACCAACCTGATAACCGCGGTGGGGCTCATCTACCAGTCGAAGGTCCACATGCTGTGTCAGGCCTACGAGACGTACGCTGCGGGACTCGCAGATGCAAACGCCCTGCTCAGCGAGCAGAAGAAGAACCAGGACTTCATGAGATTCGTCAAGGTAAAGTGTCTTTTGTTTGACAACACCACTAGAGCACATCGATTTATTCATCATCGGCTATTGGATGTCAGATATTTGGTAATTTTAGTTAAAGTTTGATTTGTTAATAATTGGCTATTGGTTAAAAAGTTTAGGTTTTAGGTTTTGTTTAACGACACCACTTGAGCACATTGATTTATTACACATCGACTATTGGATGTCAAATGTTTGGTAATTCTCACATATAGTCTTAGAGAAGAAACTCGCTATTAGTAGCAAGGGATCTTTTATATGCACCATGCCACAGCAAGTTAAATAAATGAACCTGCTAGAAAGATCTACAACTGTTAGCATTTATTAACTTGTATAATCTTTGTGAACAGGTGGTTGTTATACAAATGCATATCAGTGTCACCAATTATAAAGTCAGTTGACATCTACATTTTTAATGGCACCAACATTATCAGACACTGTTTGGAAAACATATATGTGTTAACAAATTACGACTATATTTTAATTTGACACATCCTAAGAGAACGTAAGATAATAATGTTTTTGACACACACTGTCAATGATCAGTATTTGATGTGTTTGTCTTTGTGTTTCAGGAGCCGAAGCTGGAGGCGGGTCAGCCATCGATCAGTGCGTTCATGTACCGGCCGATCCAGCACATCAAGGAGCTGTTCCAGGTGCTGCAGGAGATCTACAGCAACACACAGTCCGATGGCGCCGACCACTTCACTCTCACGCAGGTCGTCGATGGTACGTGCAGCACCAGCTTTCTCTAATAAAGTTGTCTTAGTATTAAACATGTCAGAGTTACTCACCCTTAGGGGCAAATTTCATTAGTCAGCAATGCATATTCATATACTTATACCTAATCCATAATGCACAGAGTGGTGAGATACACACGTATGTGGAGATACATAAATTGAATTTATTCAACTTATTTGCATAAAAAGTGAATATTACAGATTACACATATACATATACAGATTACAGACAAATGGAAGTTGTGCCTTACTTTGATGTTATACATTCATTTCCAAGTAACATGCAAAATTCTTATTGTTTAATAATTAAAAACAAATAACTATGCATTTCCTGGTTAAAGGAAACTATGTACACAATTGTTACTTTTTAGTAAGAAAAATAACTTGGGGAAAAAAAGGTAATTTTGCTGTTATATAAATGTCGAAATAAATTATATTAAGTAACCATGGTTTACAATGTGCTGAGGTGTTGTTAAACTAACCTTACTTTCCTTTATTTAGTTAAGTTAAAACAAAAGACGGATTTAAACTAATAACTGTGACTATATTTAAAACAAAAGACTTTAAACTAACGAATGTGCCTATTTTCCCCAGGAATGCGTAGCTGTGTGAACAACATCACAAACAGCGGGTGTTGCCGCGTGGCGAGCCTGACGTCACTGTCATCACAGAGTAAGAGCAGCAGCAAGGGCTGCAGCATGAAGATTGGTTCATCATCGTCGGCGTCATCGAGTGGTGGCAGCAGTACATCATCCCACCAGCCAACCATACCGACGTCACGGTCCATGGACACGATACGCTCCGTCGACTCCGAGGTGATGAGGATTCAAGACCGACTCGTCTTCTCGCAAAATATACCTGTAAGTTTGATACATGTAATAATTAGCTTTATACGGCAAGCCTCAAAATTCATTTTTTGTGGAGTAGGAAGCTGTCTTTGCTTTTTTAAGTTTTTGTTAGGATCCCGCCTTCATGTACATCAAAACCATAGTTTGTGCCGTCCTGTCTGGGAAAGTGCATGTCAAAATGCATAAGCAACATTGGTGTGGCGGTAGTGACTTTCGTCTTTCACTTTCTACATCATTTCAAAATAACCATATACATGTAACACTCAAAACTGGCCATACAATGGGCTGAGTTTTTTTTGTTTTTTTATCCAGTTCTATCACACATTACTCATCCTGAATAGATAATTAGCAGTTACCGCACTGAAGCTGTGTAGAGTTTTTGCACTGTCTCAATTTTTTTTTAACATACTCCTTTGTGGACTTTATGTTCTAGACAATAAAGTGAGTTTTTTTGCTTAATATTCTCTACATTGTGGAATAAATTTGTTTTCCAATTGTTACATATGAATCAGCCTGTGTAGATTTGTGATAGTTTCTCCACTAAGTTGTGACCTGAGTGATTGTTTTGTTGCTGCAGGTGTTTCAGCTGTGCCAAGAGGAGCGCCACCTGATCTACCGGGGGGAGATGTTCAAGTGGGCAGGGCACCAGTGGATCAAGTGTCACATGCTGCTCTTCTCGGATGTGATGCTGGAGGTGGACGTGGAGCGTGACCACTACCTGCATGTCTCCAGCGAACCCATGTTCCTCCGCGAGATCTGCGGCATCGAGACCCAACGCAAACACGGTACGCTCAAACATAGTGCACATTTACTGTTTAACAACACCACTGGAGCACATTGATTAATTAATCATCGGCTACTGAATGTCAAACATTTGGTAATTTTGGCACGTAGTCAGAGGAAATCCACTACATTTTTCCTAATGAAGCAAAGGATCTTTTATATGCATCATCCCACAGACAGGATAGCACATACCACAGTCTTAGATCAGTTGTGGTGCACTGGTTGGAATGAGAAACCACAATGAGTTGAATGGATTCACCGAGAGTTACTGTTAAAGTCGGCTTTGTTTAACAACATCACTACAGCAGAATTTGAGGGCAGTATCTAGCTCAGTGGGTAGAGCACCGCCCTGAGGTGCGTCGGTCACAGGATCGAACCTCCTCACTGGACCCATTATTTGATTGTTTTTTTCCATCCCAACCAGTACCCCATGACTGGTGTATCAATGCTGTGGTATGTGCTGTCCTGTCTGTGGGAAAGTGCATATAAAAGATCACTTGCTGCTAATGAAAAAATGTGTTTTTTGTGTAAATGATCAAATGTAACTTTAATAATGATTAAAAATAAATTGTGTTTTAAATATTTTGGGTTCACATGCATTAAAAATGTTTTGAATATTATAAGTATGAAGCAGTTGTGGATGTCTCTGGTTTTAAATTCAATAATTTGTATTTCAAAAATACAATGAACTGATTATTCATATTAGAAAAGAAATGAAATTTATTTATATTCAAAAACTGATAGCTATTGTAATATCATTGTAATATCACTGCAACTATAAAATGTTTATTTTATTAACTTGTGTTATTCCTCTCCACAGCCACAGAATTTGTCCTGCACACGTGTCCCAAGAGTCCATGCACTGGAATCCCCGTCCAGCGCCGCATCACATACCGTGCACCCAGCTCCGAGGAGAAGTGCACATGGAAGAGTCTACTTGAGCAGAGGGTGAGCTCCATCAAGGGATCACTTGAGTACTTCAGCTCCAGCGAGATCTCCACATGCGGAGTCATCATCTAATCATCATCATCGGAAATCAAGTCATCATTAAACCTGTCATGACATCATCATCATCGGAAATCAAGTCATCACATATTCATCTTTATTCAGTCATCATCTGAATATTCATCATCATTATCTAAATTGTCATCATCTCATCTGGGTATTGCCATTATCTAGTGATTACCATCATTCAAGTACTGATAACATGAGGATATTAAAGCTCATTGTCATCATCTCATCTGGGTATTGCCATTATCTAGTGATTACCATCATTCAAGTACTGATAACATGAGGATATTAAAGCTCATTGTCATCATCATCATCATCATCCATTGATCATTATCATCTGACCTATCTTGATTATCCAAGCAGTCATAATTAACCATTGCCGTGCTGGTAATATCATCATCGTCGTCATCACCATTATCATCCTTATCATTACCACCATCATCATCATCACCATGATCTGATTGCTGTGTAAAGATCACTGATGTCTAATCCACATCTTACCATTGTCTCATCATAGTGATCGTCTCATGAGTGAGTTCTATCTGTATGTGTTCAAACAGTCACTGTGACATCTACGGATATGATGGTTGTTATTGCGTGTGCATCTTTAAGACATAATATGATGATGTTACGTGCACCGGCCAGTGAACCACTGAAAACTTTCTACGACAAGTGGTGTAAACGTTTTCAATATAATTACTGATGTTGTTACACACAAAAAAGAGATGCTCTTGACAGTATGACTTGTGTTGTTGCTCAGTTAACTATGTCACACACAAAACATAGTTTCTCGTGTTGTTGTTAAGCGTTTTGGCATGTACTCTTTGAGCGGAATATCAAAATGACATGCAGGTTTTCTTGCTGAAAACTGACAATGAATTTGTTTTTTAATTATTAGTGCTGAGGGAGAGTTTCTTTCTTTTTTTAATGTATTGACAGACTGTCCAAGTTGTGAAGCAAGACGGGCCAGCCTGTACATGTAGTTGTCTCCCTTTAATTGTAAATACTTGTACATAGACCTATCATTACTCCATGGAATATCCCCCTCTTTCACTTGTTCACTTTCTGTCTCTCTTCTCTTAACTGTCTGTTGCCTTGAGGGCCTCTTGTAAATATTGCATTGTGGGCAGACATCACACCATACAACACAGTGTTGCTACATGCACCAGAGAAACGTTATATAGAACACACAGTAATTGTTTCTCTGTCTTTGTTAGTCTACATACATAAAAATGGAAACCGCGCCACACAAATTGCAAGTGCTATGTTGCATTGTCATTGTTAGTATGTTGTATGCATGTTGTTGGTACATACACTGTATGTACATGTTTCTGTGTGTAAATAATAGTATAGGTTTCTTCTTTTGTACATTTGATCATCTTTATTTATGTCTATAAATGAAATAAAATCTGGAAAAACACCATCAGTTTTGGTTATCATTTACGTGCTGTCATACGTTTCATCGCAGATGTTTCAAATTTGTGCTGACAGAGATAAAAACTCACTGGACTGACACACAATAATGGTTATTTGTGCTGACAGAGATAAAAACTAACTGGACTGACACACAATAATGGTTATTTGTGCTGACAGAGATAAAAACTCACTGGACTGACACACAATAATGGTTATTTGTGCTGACAGAGAAAAACTCACTGGACTGACACAGAATATGGTTATTTGTGCTGACAGAGATAAAAACTCACTGGACTGACACACAATAATGGCTATTTGGGCTGACAGAGATAAAAACTCAGTGGACTGACACACAATAATGGTTATTTGTGCTGACAGAGATAAAAACTCACTGGACTGACACAGAATAATGGTTATTTGTGCTGACAGAGATAAAAACTCACTGGACTGACACAGAATATGGTTATTTGTGCTGACAGAGATAAAAACTCACTGGACTGACACAGAATATGGTTATTTGTGCTGAAGGAGATAAAAACTCACTGGACTGACACACAATAATGGCTATTTGTGCTGACAGAGATAAAAACTCACTGGACTGACACACAATAATGGTTATTTGGTTTCTGACATCCGTTGGTGAGAACTTCATTCGTTATTTTTTATAACATATAGTGTTAACAACAACCACTTACGTGTGATAACATTTTAAAGACATATGACTGGCTGCTCCTAGGTGATGACCAGGTGACCAATACCAAAAAGCACGGTCGAATCGATCACTGTGACATACAAGTAAACCTGAAATTGACTTATGTGACGCACAAGTCTATAAGTGCTAGGGTCTTACATAGGTTTTAGTTGAAAAAGGCATTTAAATTTATTTTAAAACTGTTTTCTGAAGATATGTAAGAAATAGAATACTACATTCATGTCTGTGAGATACCATGTTTTTAACCAACTCTTACGATAAACAGTGTGTAACAGCCGCTTATGTAGTATTCTTTATGTGTCACATGGGTGAGTTTAGTATATGACAAAATGACATGGATATTTTATATCATTGGAATATGTCACATAACATGGGTGGGTATAGTATGTGACAAATGTCACATGACATGGCTGTTTTATGTATGGCACTGGAATAATATGTCACAATGATGGGTGGGTATTGTACATCACTGGAATATATGATATCATTGGAATATGTCACATGACGCATGGGTAATGTATGTATCATGGGCATTTCTCACAATGATGGGTGGGCTTTAAATGTGATACTGAAATGTGTCACAATGACATGGGTGGGTATTGTATATAACACTGTAATATGTCACAATGGCATTGATGGGTATTGTATATCACTGAAAAATGTCAATGGCATGGGTGGGTGTTGTATATAAGAATTAAATATGTCACAATGGCATGTGTGACTATTGTACGTGACATTGAAATATATCACAATGATGGGTGAGTATTATATAAAACAAATTTAATGTCACAATGACATGGATGTGTACTGTCTGTGACACTGACTTGGGTGGGTAGTGTATGTGACCCTAAAGTATGTCACAATTACATGGGTGGGTATGGTATTTGACACTGACATATGTCACAATGACAAGTGGGTAGTGTATGTGACACTGAATTATGTCAATGACATGGGTGGGTATTGTATATAACACTGGAATATGTGACAATGACATGGGTGGGTATTGTATATAACACTGGAATATGTGACAATGACATGGGTAGGCATTGTATATCACTGACATATGTCGCAATGAGATGGATATGTATTGTATGCGACATTGAAATATGTGACAATGGCATGGATGGGTATTGTATATGGCACTAAACTATGTCACAATGATATTGGTGGGTATTGTATAACACTGAAATATGTCACAATGACATGGGTGGGTATCGTATTTTAGAAATATGTCACAATGACATGGATGGGTATTTTATATAACACTGAAATATGTTGCAATGACATCGATGTGTATTACATAAAACACTGAAATATGTCACAATGGCATGGGTGGGTCCTATATATAACACTGACATATGTAACAATGACATGGATGGGTATTGTGTATAACACTGGATTATGTCATAATAACATGGGTGGGTATTGTATATGGCACTAAAATATGTCACAATGTTATTGGTGGGTATTGTATAACACTGAAATATGTCACAATGACATGGGTGGGTATTGTATATGGCACTAAAATATGTCACAATGTTATTGGTGGGTATTGTATAACACTGAAATATGTCACAATGACATGGGTGGGTATCGTATATCAGAAATATGTCACAATAACATGGATGGGTATTTTATATAACACTGAAATATGTCACAATGACATCGATGTGTATTACATAAAACACTGAAATATGTCACAATGGCATGGGTGGGTCCTGTATATAACACTGACATATGTAACAATGACATGGATGGGTATTGTGTATAACACTGGAATATGTCATAATGACATGGGTGGGTATTGTGTATAACACTGGAATATGTCACAATGACATGGGTAGGCATTGTATATCACTGAAATATGTCGAAATGATATGGGTATGTATTGTATGTGATACTGAAATATGTCACAATGGCATGGATGGGTATTGTATATGGCACTAAAATATGTCACAATGATATTGGTGGGTATTGTATAACACTGAAATATGTCACAATGACATGGATGGGTATTGTATATCAGAAATATGTAACAATGACATGGATGGGTGTTGTATATAACACTGAAATATGTCACAATGACATGGGTGGGTATTGTATATAACACTGAAATATGTCACAATGACATGGGTGGGTATTGTATATAACACTGACATATGTCACAATGACATGGGTGGGTATTGTATATCAGAAATATGTAACAATGACATAGGTGGATATTGTATATAAGACTGATCTATGTCACAATGACATGGATGGGTACTGTATATAACACTGGAATATGTCATAATAACATGAATGGTTATTGTATATAACACTGAAATATGTCACAATGTCATGGGTGGGTCCTATATATAAAACACTGAAACAATGGCATGGATGGGTATTGTATATCACTGAAATATGTCAATAGCATGGGAGACTATTGTATGTGACATTGAAATATATCACAATGACGGGTGAGTATTATATAAAACAAATGCCACAATGACATGGGTGTGTACTGTCTGTGACACTGACTTGGGTGGGTAGTTTATGTGACACTAAAATATGTCACAATTACATGGGTGGGTACTGTATATGACACTGACATATGTCACAATGACGAGTAGTGTATGTGAAACTGAATTATGTCACAATGATATGGGTGGGTAATGTATATAACACTGGAATATGTGACAATGACATGGGTAGGTATTTTATATCACTGAAATACATCGCAATGACATGGGTATGTATTGTATGTGACACTGAAATATGTCACAATGACATGGATGGCCATTGTATATAACACTGAAATATGTCACAATGACATGGGTGGCCATTGTATATAACACTGAAATATGTCACAATGACATGGGTGGGCATTGTATATAACACAGAAATATGTCACAATGACATGGGTGGGTATTGTATATAACACTGAAATATGTCACAATGACATGGGTGGCCATTGTATATAACACTGAAATATGTCACAATGACTTGGATGGGTATTGTATATAACACTGAAATATGTCAGAATGACATGGGTGGCCATTGTATATAACACTGAAATATGTCAGAATGACATGGGTGGGCATTGTATATAACACTGAAATATGTCACAATGCCATGGATGGGTACTGTAGATAACTCTGAAATATGTCACAATGACATGGATGGGCATTGTATATAACACTGAAATATGTCACAATGACATGGATGGGTACTGTAGATAACTCTGAAATATGTCACAATGACATGGGTGTCCATTGTATATAACACTGAAATATGTCACAATGACATGGGTGGGTACTGTATATAACACTGAAATATATCACAATGACATGGATGGGTACTGTATATAACACTGAAATATATCACAATGACATGGGTGTGTACTGTATATAACACTGAAATATATCACAATAACATGGGTTGGTACTGTATATAACACTGAAATATATCACAATAACATGGGTGGGTACTGTAGATAACACTGAAATATGTCACAATGACATGGATGGGTATTGTATGTCTTCTTCTTTTCGTTCGCTTGTTGACTACATGTCGAGGCCAACAGTGACTATGAACGATACTGTTCTCTATAGATCACGTTTTGTGCCATACAGCTTCTTCTGGAGAGTTGTAGTTGTTCAGGTAGTCTCCTTCAGCTGCTGTAGGTTTATGCAGTCTTGTATGGCATGTTCGGTCGTCTGTTCTGCTTCTCCATGGGAGCACATCAAGAAGGTACCAGCTGGAACCTCTTATGCATATGCTGGTTAAGCCTGTTGTGTTCTGTCCTTAGTCGGAAAATGATTACCTGTTCTTGACGGTTTGTTTGGGAGGTCTATAGAGAGATTTAATATGGGATTTCATCTCTTCGTAATTCACCCAATTATCCTCCTGTTCTTTAGCTGCACTCAGTTTTGCCAGTCTGTCTGCATTTTCATTTCCTGGTATGCCACAGTGAGCAGGGATCCATTGTAACACGACTTGGTTGACACTGCTGATAGGATGTAGGGCTTCTGAAAGTCGGTCAAGCTTGTTGTTTCCAAGAGTCAGGAAGACAACATGTGAGCATTTCTCCTCTCTGGTGCTGATGATGTGGGCAGCATGAATGGTAGCCACAACCTCTGCAGCATAGTTTGTGCAGTGCTTCGCTGTAGAAAAATGTGCCTCCTCTCGGTAGCCACTAGGGTCCATGATGTATATTCCAGCCCCTCTGTTTTCCACTGCATTTGTTGCAGATCCATCAGTATATACCTGTGTCCATGATGTCTCTGGGTTCATCAATTATGGCCAGTGTCAGGGCTCGTTTGTATGGTTCATTGTGTTCCTCTCCAGGGGTGAGGTGTTGGACCATTGTGCAGATCTTTACATTGTCCAATTGTGGTTCCCATGGTGGATGCAGATGACAGTACTAATTTGATGGATTTATCTGGGAGTTGTCCCTTGTTTCCTCAGGAGTTATTTGCTCTCTTTATGAAAGCTTGTTCTTTTTGAGTCTGTTGCAGGGATAGTCATTCATTCTCTTGTTCATTGGATGTTGTGGCAAGAACTTGAACTTAGTGGCTTGTATCGTGAGCTTGGAGTTACAGCGTTTGCTGAGGGGTACGATGCCAGTGAGCTGTTCCATTTTCTCGATGGGGGTTGATCTCATTGCTCCAGTTATTATCCTGAGTGCTTGGTTTTGAACACTGTCTGGTTTTTGTTTATGTGACTTTGCTGCTGTTGACCATGCACTGGAGCCGTACTCAAGATGTGGTCTGATTACTCCTTGGTAGGCACTTTTCAGTATGTTATGATCAGCAACCCACTTGGTGCCAGCTAGTTTTCTCATTATGGCAAATTTTCTTCGAGCTTTGGCCTCGGTTTTTTCCACTTGTGGTTTCCAGATCTGTCTCTTGTCAAAAATGATCCCCTTGTATGTCTGTTGGTCCTCATACTGGAGAGGCGTGTCATCAAATGTTAGGTTGCCTGCTTCCTGTTTTGTGGAGAGTGAGAAAAGAGTGGAAGCTGACTTGTCTTTGTTGATTGTCATGCACCAGTCTCGAGTAGTTGTGTGACCAGGTCACTGATGAAGATGATTAAGAGAGTAGGTGACAGTACTCCTCCCTCAGGTACTTCATGGCGTATGAGTACTTTATTGCTGTGTTGGCCATCTACCATTACTCTCGCCCCTTCGGGTATGAAGATAAGACTTGGTCCACCTGTACATGTTGCCACATATACTGTTTTTTGTAGCTTTGCTAGTAGGCCATCTTTCCAGACCTTATCAAAGGCGTTTTGCAGATCAATGAAGGAGGCAAGAACAACCTTCTGTGCTTGAAAAGCATCTTCGATTACTTGTGACAGGTAGGTGGCCTGGTCTTCTGTGCTGCAGAATTGTCTAAATCCTGCCTGCTCTTGAGTGATGATGTTCTCAGTGTCAAGGAACTGTTGAAGCCGATGATTGATGATGCGCTCTAGGGTCTTGCAGACACAGCTAGTTAGGCTGATGGGTCTGTAGCTGCTTGCCTTTTGTTTGTTTATACCTATTTCAGTATGGGTATCATCACTGCCTCTTTCCAGATGTGTGGCACCTTACCTTCAGAACAGCTTATGTTGAACATTTCTAACAGTTTGGATCGCGCAGTATTGCCTAGGTGTTTCAGCATTTCATTAGTAATACCATCCGGTCGTAGAGATTTCTTATTTTTAGATGTTTGAGGGCATTTTCAAGTTCTGGTAAAGTTATACTATTCGTCATGGAATCTTGTGGGGTAGCTTTACTTGCCGTTTCCTTTTGTTCCGTTCGTATATTTCCATCCTCCATTAGAGTGATCTTCTGTCCATGGGATTCTTCCTCATTTAGTTGTTTTGTAAGTTTCCATCATTTGGTGCTGTCCTTTTTCAAGGTTGAGTGCAGCAGTTTTGTCTCTCCAGCGTTTTCTTTTGGGTTCAATCTTGGTTCTGAGGTATATGGCTTGAGCATGCTGAAGCTTTAGGTTGTTGTTTTGGCTCCGGTTAGACTCTGATTCTTCCCTTACCCGGGTTAGTTCATCATGTGCCATTTGAAGTTTGTTATTCCAGTAAGGAGCATATACTTTCCTGACTCCTCTTGGGATATTTTCTTTGGCATCTTTAATTATTTGGAGGTTGAATTCCTTCACTACAGTGTCTATGTTCCTTCCCTGTATTTCAATTTCTTTGGTAACTCGTTCGTGTGAAGCTTGAAAAGTTCCCATTTTGCTTTCTTGTAGTTCCACCTTGGAGGCTGTGAAGCTGTATGGATTTGGCTATCACTTAAGGTTAGGAGGACCGGTCGATGGTCATTTCCCCCTAGCTGTGGTCCTACTTCTCGACTAATGACTCTTTGGACATCGTCAGTTGTGGAATGCCAACGCCTGGAATGGAATGTTGGTTGATCAAGTGGGTCATTGATGAGATTAAGGTTCTTTTCATCCTGCCAGCTTTTTATCTCCTCTCCTCTTTAGTCCATTTTGTTGTAACCCCGGCTCTGTGATTGGCTGTTGAAGTTTCCAACAAGTAGGAAGTTACTGTCTGATGTCTGAATATCATCAAGGGAGAGTTCTTTGTCATTTGGGCAGTACAAATTTACAATGTGAAGCTTTGTTTTGTTTTAATCTTGACCCCAATGAATTCAGCTTCCTCCATATATCTATTGGTTTCAATGGCACTGATGTTGTTCCTAACCAGAATCACTACCCCACCCTTGGTTCTTCCACTATGATCACTTCTGAAGGTCTGATAACCTCTGACCTTGACGCTCATCGATTCTTTCAGATGGGATTTTTGGATGCAACAGAAGTTGATCTGGCTTTCATGCATAAAGTGCTGAAGCTCTGTCTTTTTGTTTGAAACTCCCTCAGCATTCTAGTGCATTATGTTGATAGGGGTGTTTTCTTTTGTTGCTTTTGTCTTGCCAGTAGCTTTACTTCCTCGTCTCCTGGCTCCGCGAGACGGTCGGGAAGGACTTCCAGTAGCTGAGAATGGGCCCCCTCGAGGTAAGGAGCCCGGCGCTGCACCTGCCTGGTGAGTCATCACAGGGCGAGCACCGAGCACGTCATTATTGTCCAGAAATGTAGTCATAATAACTGTTGATGCATGGTATTGTGGTCTATTAGAGTGCGCCTTGCGGTCCAATACCTCTGACTTCAGCACTCGAGGTTTCTTTTAGGGTTACCTCACCCGTAGTCCATATCAGTATCTACCCATTGACCAGTCCAGCTTGGGTGTCCCTAACAGAAGCCAAAGCACTTGTTGGCATAGCTCTCTGGGTCACTGAGACATACAACCCCCCTCACCACGTCAATGAATGGACTATGAAGGGGAGGTATTGTATGTGACACTGACATATGTCACAATGTCATGGGTGGGTATTAATATCATCGGACACTAATAACGAAAAACATAAATCAGAATTTCTCTACTATTATCTTGCTTTGGTGTAACATACAGTATCATTAGACAATTTAGTGCTTATTAACTAATGACCTTATTGGTACTATATACGACTCATCAAGAGTTAGCAAACAAACATGTTTAAAATCCCTCGTGCAATAATTATCCTCTATGTATAAGATACCAGTTACCAATTATTATTAAACTTATTTCCCAAGTGTAATAAGTTTCACTTATCAAGAGCTTTTGCGAATAATAAATGGAAATTGTTACACGAGGGGCATACATTTGATAACTGATACCAAGTTTGTTATTGTTTTTATTATTTTTAAAAATGTTCGATATATGCATACATACATGTAGCTGGGGGAGGGGGCTGGGGGACGGGGCACAACCTTTAGTAGGTGTCACAGCCTCTTTATGGAGGGGCACAAGCCATATTTTTACCTTTATCACAAATTTAACAACAACACCGAGAGGCATAAAAGCAAACTGATTTCATTGTGTATGTTTGCCAAATTGTGATGACGTCATATTTAATACCGACAAAGTCATTGGTTTGTAAGTGCCAAATCGTCCAATAATACTGTACATGACACCAGTGCAGAGTAATAATACTCACCCCCTCCCATTCACAAACAAGTCATGCGATGGGTGTAATCTAAGTTTCTTACACACCCATTGACGAGAACACCATTCGTTATTTTTGGTATACTTGTTTACACATATACGTGTGTTAATAATTTCAAGACATACGACTGGCTGCTCCTAGGTGATGACCAGGCCACCAATGCCATACATCCAATTCAAAAACAGCATGATCAAAATCGATTACATTGTGACGTATAGTTAACCTGACAATTATTTGTCTGTGAGGCATAAGTTACCTACAAATGCAAGGGCTGTAAATAACTTTCAGTCAAAAAATCATGTTAAAATTTGCTTAAAAGCTCGTTAGATGCATTTTAAAACAACTCGTTGTGAGATAAATGGTATCTAATGACCACTCGTGTATTATTTTAAAACAATTCGTTGTGAGATAAATGGTATCTAATGACCACTCGTGTATTATTTTCTATTTAACGTACTGTTATATACGTATTACAACTCGGTTTATAATCCTTATTGTGTACATACGTCTAGCTTTAACTACCTACATTACAACTCGGTTTATAATCCTTATTGTGTACATACGTCTAGCTATAACTACCTACATTACAACTCGGTTTATAATCCTTATTGTGTGTACATACGTCTAGCTATAACTACCTACATTACAACTCGATTTATAATCCTTATTGTGTGTACATACGTCTAGCTATAACTACCTACATTACAACTCGGTTTATAATCCTTATTGTGTACATACGTCTAGCTATAACTACGTACATTACAACTCGATTTATAATCCTTATTGTGTGTACATACGTCTAGCTATAACTACGTACATTACAACTCGGTTTATAATCCTTATTGTGTGTACATACGTCTAGCTATAACTACGTACATTACAACTCGGTTTATAATCCTTATTGTGTGTACATACGTCTAGCTATAACTACGTACATTACAACTCGGTTTATAATCCTTATTGTGTACATACGTCTAGCTATAACTACGTACATTACAACTCGGTTTATAATCCTTATTGTGTGTACATACGTCTAGCTATAACTACGTACATTACAACTCGGTTTATAATCCTTATTGTGTGTACATACGTCTAGCTATAACTACGTACATTACAACTCGGTTTATAATCCTTATTGTGTGTACATACGTCTAGCTATAACTACGTACATTACAACTCGGTTTATAATCCTTATTGTGTACATACGTCTAGCTATAACTACGTACATTACAACTCGGTTTATAATCCTTATTGTGTGTACATACGTCTAGCTATAACTACGTACATTACAACTCGGTTTATAATCCTTATTGTGTACATACGTCTAGCTATAACTACCTACATTACAACTCGGTTTATAATCCTTATTGTGTGTACATACGTCTAGCTATAACTACCTACATTACAACTCGGTTTATAATCCTTATTGTGTGTACATACGTCTAGCTATAACTACCTACATTACAACTCGGTTTATAATCCTTATTGTGTGTACATACGTCTAGCTATAACTACCTACATTAATGCTTGTCGCCGTGACAGAGCGTTTATGAAAAAAAGTAGTATTAAACTATTTAAAAATAAAAAGGGACGTTACGTAAGGCTGTTAAATACACCCACCCGCTCCCTGTAGCGCCACGTAACGTTTGGGCCTACACCCACTCACCCCCTCGAGCGGTACGCAATATTTGAATGGCCCTTTATGAGTGCTCGCTGGGGTAAAATAAAACACTACATTTGTATATAAATTCCACTTCCAGCATTACTTATAAAAACTGTTATCGCTTCTCTGCGTGGTAAGTATGTATACAATATTAATAGCTGCTAATTGTCATTATAAGTGGACAATAGGCGGATCCATGGGGGTGGGGGAACCTGGGGACCCACCACCCTAAACTATACAAGTGCCGCCTTTCCCCTCTTTTAATTGCTTTCTTCATTGGGATGCCCTTTTGAGAAGTTGATCCATGTGCCATTTTTGCCGTTAGTCCCCCCCCCCCCAAAAAAAAAAAATAATAATAATATTCCCTTGATCCGCCCCTGGGATGAACCAGGCCTATATTAACGTACCTGTCTTCAATTAAGGCACGTCTACCCTATAACCACCATAAGCGTAACTTGAGGCTGTTTCACTATGTTTTCCCATCATTCTATCTGTAAAATTAGTTGTAATCCACATAAAAATGTGTAGTGAAAGAAGGAAGGAAATATTTTATTTAATGACGCACTCATCACATTTTATTTACCGTTATATGGCGTCGGACTTGGCATAAATGCTAATATGAATAAAATGTTGTTACTCAGTTTCGAGCATTTTCGTTTAATTCGGGAAAATACAGCCAATGTACAGTATTGTGGTCTTCTGTGGGGACTTTTAATAAATCAATTTATCCAGCAATCACTGTATACATTGGCAAGATAAGATGACTAGATAAATCTCTATATTTTCGGTCTCTGACCAAAAAATAGGTCACGTGACATAAGCCCGACTCGACTCGAGTATTTCAGAGTAGATTTTCAATAAACATACTCTTTAAATCATTTGTTGAAGTACAGTGAATACAAATAACTTTTAGTTTTGCGATAACAATACAAAACCTATATATTTATTTATGAATTAGTGTTTAGAAACGCTTTATTAATGTGTCAGAATGTAGCTAGCGTGTTACAAATAATGACGTCATGTATCTTGTATGACGTCATACGGCAAAAGCCTTGCTAGGTTGACAATACTCGATTTGCGTATACACAAAACTAGTATAAATAATGATTTTCCGAATATTCCTGTAGGATTGCAGGATAAAAGAAATAAGTGGTTACTGTCTTAAGATATCGGCTTTATCCTGCTCAGGTCGAATGGTGAATGTAGCTCGGCAGAGCCTCGCTGCATTCGCCATTCTAACAGGCCTAAGCTTCGCAGGATAAAGCCGATATCTTAAGACAGTAACCAGCTATTCCCTATTTATTATACCTCACAGATGAAGGAAAGTGTTAGTGCCACTCTTGAATTTGTGGCAAGACGACATAAAGTTAAAAGTTAAAGTTTGGTTTGTTTAACGACACCACTAGAGCACATTTGGTAATTTTGACATATAGTCTTAGAGGAAACTGCTATTTTGTTTCCATTAGTAGCAAGGGATCTTTTATATGCACCATCCCACAGACAGGATAGCACATACCACCACCCTTGATTGTAAAACTTATTTCTCGGCCAATCTTCACAAACAAGATGTTAAAATTATCAGACTAAAGAGTTTAAATAGTTTATGTAAATCTATTAATACGATTTGTCATTTCTGGATGGAAGAAGGAAGTCCCATTTTGTTTTGCTGTCTTGATACAATCCAATGGAAGCAAACATCAAACATTTGCATAGTTTTGTTTGAATCAATGAATAGCAAATGGTTTATCTGTTTCCTGTGTAAAAATATAGTATGTTGTCCCAACGGGAATGTTATTGCGCATATTTAAAACCATAAAGTCAAGGGGAGAGGGTATGGAGACATCAGTAGTCGCAGCCTAGATCTGGGAGTGATGTTCCAAAGATCGATTATAGTCGAAAATTGATCGGTTTGGCTCTACCGATTTGATGATCAATTATAAAAATCCATAATCGATTGTGTGAGAAAATGTTATCGGTAATTGTACCCCCAATTTAGATGCTAGAATTGATTTAAATATGTTGAGGTTAGTGTTTATTTCCATGTCTACATAAATAAAAAGATATATCAAATTGTTATTAAAGGTAAAATGTACCATTTATAGTGTCCAAATCCCGGTGAACACGGCAATAGGTACATGACCAATAGTAAGGAGGCCTGTCTGGGACCATGACCTACTTTTCGTGACCTTGACATACTTTCCCGTGACTTTGACCTTGATGACCTTATCACATCACGGTCTTGTCACGTGACCTCGTCCTACTGACCCTGACCTACTTAGACTGGCTCTGACCTATTTAGACCGCGAGTTACAGGTTAATATGGGGATTCAAGGGGTATGTACAATCCATGTACTGCGTTAGTTCGGTGCGTCGTTAAATAAAACAGTCCTTTGTTCCGCGTTATTTGTCAGTGTGTAGCGCTGAATGGCTGGTTTGTGTTTACATCCGTCATATCATATGCTTTTAGTTGTGCGAACTTCGAGAAAGTTTTTCAAAGGTGTCGTTTTACAGATACACCCCCTAAACCCCCCAAAAAAACACCCCAACAATAACACCCCCCCAAAAAAAACCCAAAAAAACCCCCACAACAACAACAAAAAAACACAACAAAAACAACAACAAAAAACCCAAAACAAAAACAAAACAACAACCCCCCCAAAAAACCTACAACCCTGTACTAGTATTAATCCTCTAGAGGATTTATAAGTTCATAAATATCGAAAAAAGCGGAAACGGTTTTTCAAATACGTCGTCAGGTTAGCGTCTGACGATTATTAGGCCAGTCAGTCTAAGACAAAAAATGGCCTAACCCACCACAAATTGGAAGATTTTTAAAAGTAACGTAAAATTCTATTAAAAAAAAATGTGTGGAACATTTTCAGTTTCTAAATGTATCATTGTATACCTTTTTGTAGTAGATTTGACCATATTTATAAAACATGCTTAATAACAATCATTATGGTATTTGATATTTGATTATTTATCTTTAAAAATTCAAGATAGCCGCCAAATATATACAAAAAAAACCCATCTAATATCCAGGATTTTATATGTTGTACATTTATAATATTATAGGCTATTTTTATGTCTTTTGTATCAGATAATTAATATTTGATACATCTGTGGTGTTTAAATTAACCAGATTACAATAATTCCAAGATGGCCACCATGTGAGTATTAAATCCCAAAATGTAATATCTGTTTTAATTGGGGTGCATTTATTATATTAGTGATCATTCCTAATTAGTTTATATGTGAAAGAATTCACTCTTAATACTGATATGATGTTGTAATCTGATTACAATAATTTCAAGATGGCCGCCATGCATCTATCAAAGCAAGAAACAATTGCATGTATATATAATTGGGGTACATTTATACTATCATTGGCCATTCCTAAGTTTTTTTTATGTGAATTAATTGATATAGTTGTTATTCTATGTCTTATCAATAATATCTTACCACATCAGATGCTTAAAAGATTTAGTGAAACAAGTGATGATTTCAATGTGAGATACTCAGAGATTTAGTGGTGGCAAGTGATGTAGATTAAAAACGTTCACTTACTGTAGAACAATAGTCCTTACTAATTAGCATCAAATAATCATATTTAAGAGTCCCAGTATGGTATTTTTTCACATCATTATATTACAAAGTCAGTTACCAATCAATCTTCCATCAGATCATCACTATTTGCACAAATGCCTCTACAATCACTGCATGCCATCATGCAAGACAAACCAATACTGCGACAACTGCAGCGCTTGTTTGCACAACCCCCTTTGCAAGAACACCTCACAAGTTTAAGAAGAGACTCTGGTGCTGCAACCAAGTCTGAATGTATAGGGATCATCCTCCCATCAGATATTTTCCAACCCCATTCAAGAGGATCCAGTTTGTGTCTTTCCATTCTTAAACCTGGTGAAACACACGGAGACTATGGTATTTGGTAGCTGAGGATGTGGGTGGAAGAACACGTGGGTGAAGGGAAGATTTGGTTACAGCTAACTTTTCTTGAAACCTTACTAGTCTTAGTTGATCCAAAGTAACTGATGATCTGCCTTTGTTGAGGCAAACAATTGCTTTTTCTCCTGCTGCGATGATTTCAGATGGTGTCGAGTCTAGTTTGCCAAAAACAATGGCTTGTTCAAGGAGTGTTGCATTGCCCTTCAAAAGTTTCAGCCCAAGCCCTTTTTCAATCCCAAACCATTTTGATGTTGTGTCGCAACCCAGCAGTGCATGTGTAAAGATAATGTTTTTACAAACTATCTCTGTTATGTAGCTTAAATCAGATATCTATTTGCAGTGTAGTCTCGGTGTAGTGGTTAGCGAGATGGGTTACGAAATGGAAGGTACCCTGAGTTCGTTTACTAGGTGGATTTATTTATTTTTATTATTTTTACTAATTATGTTTGTTTTTTATTACTGAAAGTTTATTTATGCATGTTAAGGAATGTTTTAAAGCAGAACCCATCTACTACTGTACAAACAGCCTCTATAACTTGCGGTAGTTTGTTTTGAAATTTAACATTTCATGTACGAAGTTCAAACAGCAGTTTAATTAACTTATATTAGATTTTAGGGTACATACGTATATATTCACACTCCTATATAAGAACATTTACGCTTTAAAAACGTTTTCCCCTTGTCACCGTCGAATTTCTTTATGTGAATGGTAATGTCCCTTTCCACTGCTTGGTCACAACGTAGACGTTACTTCCAGGTTCTAACTGGCATCTCGATTCTTCACACTGTCCAGGGCACTGGGAAGTGCTAGATCAATGTCCCGATGCCATCTTCGTCTTTCAAAATAATAAGCCATAAAAATATGAATACCATATGAAGTATTATCTGGTCTTTTTCGGCGAGCGAATGAAAATTAAAACAAAACTACTCCTTTTATACTCTCCGTGCCCGTATGTCGTGCCCGTCTAAATAGATCAGGGCCAGTCTAAATAGGTCTGGGCCGGGTCAGTAGGACGAGATAACGCGACAAGGCCGTGACGTGGCAAGGTCATCAATGTTATGGTCACTGGAAAGTAGGCCAGGCCTCCTTACTACTATGGCCGTTATTATTCAAATCCTTCTTATGTTCTAATCGATTGTGTAATCGAAAGTTGGTTGGTTGGGGCAAATCGATTATAACCGATGATCGATGATGAAATTCCAATCAATTCCGAAGACTAAGATCTGGTATTAGCAATGATGTGTCCACTCGGCTAGAAGCCAGGAACAAGAGAAATCAACATTTGCAACACTAATATAATTACCCCTCCTGTACTCGCCTCCTGTAATTCTGTACTGGTATTAGCAATGATGTGTCCACTCGGCTAGAAGCCAGGAACAAGAGAAATCAACATTTGCAACACTAATATAATTACCCCTCCTGTATCGCCTCCTGTAATTCTGGTACTGGTATTAGCATGATGTGTCCACTCGGCTAGAAGCCAGGAACAAGAGAAATCAACATTTGCAACACTAATATAATTACCCCTCCTGTACTCGCCTCCTGTAATTCTGTACTGGTATTAGCAATGATGTGTCCACTCGGCTAGAAGCCAGGAACAAGAGAAATCAACATTTGCAACACTAATATAATTACCCCTCCTGTACTCGCCTCCTGTAATTCTGTACTGGTATTAGCAATGATGTGTCCACTCGGCTAGAAGCCAGGAACAAGAGAAATCAACATTTGCAACACTAATATAATTACCCCTCCTGTAATTTTGTACTGGAGTTTCTGGCCACTGCAGTGTTTATCCTGATGAGGACGAGCAGCTGGTAGTGGATCATGAATGCAATCACGACTTTGCCTAGGCACCTTTTAACTCTGCCTTATGCAGAGATACGATTTTCATAATGGAATACGGGGTTTTTCGTTCAGATTCCTGATCATCCACGTTAACAAAAATCAGATATTAGATTG